>NC_142501.1:173235870-173539828 GCF_057876585.1 Rhinolophus sinicus
CAAAACAAAGTTAGGTTTATTACTTGAGATCAGAGAAAAAAATAGATCTACTCAACTTGTGTTTTACTTCCTTATTGCCTATTTATAAATCAGTAAGAAATGGGGTAAATATGGTGGGAGCTGAAATTGACATCTAAGATAGGAGAGGAGAAAATGTAGTATAAATTAAACAATATTTACTTTTCTCTCCCAAAGATATTCTCTTCCATGGAATATAAAACCCATGTATAGATATGAAAACTAAAGCAGTATTTATAATATCCCAGTATTAGAGAAGCTTAGAATTTCAGGATTTGAAGGGACTTTTGATGTTGATTTGACATCAGATGCTTGAATGTCCTGCCTTCTTACCCTAACAAATCAAGAGAAACAAACAGAAATGTTAATTTTCAAAAGAGGAAAAGATTAGGGAAGTAATCATTAAATCTTGATGTTAATCCTTGGCCCCCCCCCCAAAAAAAAAAAAAGTTAAATGGATTACTAAACAAATCATGTGTGAATGATAAGAACACAAAGAGGAAAGCCCTAGAAACTTTATAGGTTCACGAGGAATAAAAAGTATTTCTAACATCACTCTGTGCTTTTACAATGTGGCTAAATATAGATAGATTATAAAAAGTACTATAGCCCTAATATGTCTTGATTTAACAGAATTATTTAACTGTCATTCGCTGTATCTTGTGGACAGGACAGAGAAATGCATGTTGGATGATGGTAGAGTTTATGAAATTATAGCTAATTGAGAAACTATCAAAGACTGTTTTCTAATTTATAGATGTCATCGGAGGAATATCTTTAATGGCATGGATAGGCTCTCTGCTTATTATTTACTGCACTACATCTTCAAGGAGCTATAGAAAGCATGTTCATGCTAAAACAGATATTAGTCTGTGTTGGCGTTTATTGAATAGTGCTTTATTGTAAGTAAAGGATTATTAAAAAATACTAAGAATAACTAGTTAATTTTTAGTAATAAATTAATTTACATCCTAACCTCACACCAAGATGGATTTATACATGACTTGAAATATTTAATTACTAAAGTTTAAAATAAAATAGAAAAGACTGATTTGCTAATATTTTTTTCTTCCCATTCAGTAGGCTGCCTTTTCATTTTATTAGTGGTTTTCATTGCAGTGGAGAAGTTTGTTTGTTTGTTTTGTATTATATAGTCACACTGACTTATTTTTGCTTTTGTTTTTTATGTCGGATTAAAAAAAAAATCACCAATCTATTTCAAGTTTCTTACCACCTATGGTTTCTTCTAGGAGTTTTTTTTGGTTCAGGTCGTATGTTCTAGTCTTTAATCCATTTTCATTTAATTTTTATGTATGGAGATAGTAGTCAAGTTTCATTCTTTTGCATGTGGCCATCCAGTTTTCCCAACACTATTTATTGAAGAGACTATCCTTTACCCATTGTATATCATGCTTTTCTGTCATAATTTAATTGACCATATATTTTGGTTTATCTCTGGGCTCTTTATTCTGTTCCATTTTTCTACGTGTCTGTTTTTATATCAATACAAATTCTGAAGGTTATATTTCTGATAAGGGACACACACACACATATATGTAATGCATATGTATGTTATATAGAGAGTCATAAAACTCCATAGCAAAAAAAAAAAAAAAAAAAAGAAAAAGAAACAAACAGAACAGTCTTATTAAAAAACAGGCAAAAGATCTGAATAGACGTTTTTCCAAAGAAGACATACATAAGGCCAACAGGTACATGAAAATATGCTCATCCTCATTAATAATCAGGGAAATGTAAATTAAAACCACAGCGAGGTGTTTCTGCCTCCTGTTAGAATGGCTATTATCAGAAACATGAGAAATGACAGTTGACAAGGATGTGGAGAAAAAGAACCCTTGTGTACTGTTAGTTAGAATGTAAATTGGTGCAACCACTATGGATAACAGTATATAAGTTCCTCAAAAAATTCAAAATGGAACTACCATGTGATCCAGCAATTCTTCTCCTGGGTATTTACATGAAGATAATAAAAGTAGTACTCAACAACAAATATGCATCTGCATGTTCACTGCAGCATTGTTTATAATAGCTAAGATATGGAAACAATCTTAGTGTACATCAATGGATGAATGAAAAAGACATTGTAGTACATATAACCAATGTAGTATCAGCTAGCCATAAAAAAAAAAAAAAAATGAAATATTGCCATTTGTGACAATATGGGTGGACCTCAAGGGCATTATGCTAAGTGAAATAAGTCAGAGAAAAACAAATACCATGTGATCTCTCTTGTATGTGGCATCTTAAAAAATGAAACAGCAACAAACAAACAATGAAATAAGCTCATAGATTCATTTCTGGTATTTGCCAGAGATGGGGAGTGGGGGGGGTGGGAGAAATAGACGAAGTGGTTCAAAAGTTACAAGAAAGAGAGAGAAAGAAAGAGAGAGAAAGAAAGAGAGAGAGAGAGAGGGGGGGAGAGAGAGAGAGCTAGAGAGGGAAAGAAAGAGATAAAGAGAGAAGGAGGGGGGACAGAGAGAGAGAGAGAGAAAGAAAGAGAAAGAGAGAGAGAAGGAGGGGGGACGGGGAGAGAGAGAGAGAGAGAGAGAGAGAGAGAGAGAGAGAGAGAGAGAAGGGAGGGAGGGAGGGAGGGAGGGAGGGAGGGAGGGAGGGAGGGAGGGATGAAGAAAAGGAAGGGAAGGGAAGGGAAGGGAAGGGAAGGGAAGGGAAGGGAAGGGAAGGGAAGGGAAGGGAAGGGAAGGGAAGGGAAGGGAAGGGAAGGGAAGGGAAGGGAAGGGAAGGGAAGGGAAGGGAAGGGAAGGGAAGGGAAGGGAAGGGAAGGGAAGGGAAGGGAAGGGAAAGGAAAGGAAAGGAAAGGAAAGGAAAGGAAAGGAAAGGAAAGATCCCAGTCACAGACCAGTCTGCAATCAAATAGAATGTGTTCATTTTCAAAGAGCCCTACTGGTCATCTAATGTTACTCTTAACTGTTCTAGGAGAGGAGTTGGCTTGGCATTCCTAACCCCACCTTTTAGTTAGGAGACTGAGGCACAGGCTTGCCAAATGTCACACAGGTGTTGTGATGATGGGTGAAGGTCACCGTCACTGCCAGACACTCTCAGATCTGGTGGAATTTCAGCAGAGGGAACAGGAGGACTAGGTCACTCAGCTCTGCCAGTGGGGACCAGAACCCAGCTCTGCAAGGTCTCCATTACTCAGCCACACCCTGTCGTAGCTCTCCAAGTGAGATAAGAACTGCTACCCCCACCCCGAAATCTCAGCTGAAGCAGCAATTCCTCAGGGAACATTTCTCTGGGCCACCAATATTAAGCAAGCTCCCCACTGTCCCCTCCCCTCACAATTATCAGGCCTTCCCCTACAGAATTTATCACCTTGTAAGTCACAGTGTGTTCAAATTTTAAAAGGAAAGGAAGAAAGGGGCAGGGGGGTGGAGAGGGAGTGAAGGAGGGGGAGAGAGAGAGAGAGAGAGAGAGAGAGAGAGGAAGAAAAGATCCTTAATAAAAATCTAGTGGGTAAAGAAAATTATGACCCAAGAATTTTATACTGTCATGTTGCTATTTATAAAAAAGGATAACTGAAAGTTATTCTATATATGGAAATACCTACAAAATCCAACATATGTGCCTTTCTTGGAAAAAAAATGCCCCAATAATTAGTCCTTTAGACTGAAGTTTAACCAAAGTAAAAAATTAAGAACAGGGAAATAGTGGTATTAAAATTGTTGGTGAACAACGAAAGCAGTGCAACATAAATAACTGTGATAACTGTAATGCGTTAATTTTCTACTGAAATAACAAATCACCACAAACTTAGTGACTTAAATAATACAAATTTATTAACTTACAATTCTATAGGTTAGAAGTCTGACGTGTATCTCACTGGACTAATATAAAGGGTCAGGTGGGCTGCATTCCTTTTAGGGGGAAAGTTTGTTTCCTTGCTTTTTCCAGCTTCTAGAGGCTGTTAGCATTCTTTTGCCCATGGCCCCGTTCCTCTGTCTTCAAAGCCAGCAGCATTACTTTTTTTTTTTTTTTTTTTTAACCATTCTTCTATAGTCATGTTTCTCTCTGACTCTCTTCTGCTTTCCTCTTTTTATGTAACCTTGTTATTAGATTGAACTCACTAGAATAATGCAGGAAAATCTTGCCATCTCAAATTATTTAACTTAATTACATCTGCAAAGTTCCTTTTGCCACCTAAGGTAACAGGCAAAGATTCAAAAAGTTAGAACATGCACATCTTTGGGGGCGAGGGGAATTTATGATCACATCTGGTAATAAAATGAAGTAAACATCAAACCTGTTCTCCAAATTAATATTATACCTCTTTTCTAAACAAGAAAATACATGATACTATTTGATAACAAACCTTAAGTCTTTTTCTCCAACCCAGTGCTTTACTGATCTCCATGCCCAGAAACACATATCTGTTTGGACATGCCCATTTCTTTGTATCACAGATATATCAAATTCAACAGACTAAACCTGAATTCATTTGCATGCCTCAGATTTTCTTCCTCCTGGAATTCCATGCTGTGGAATGGAGCATCATATGCCCACATTTTCAAAGTAGAATCTTGGGAGTCATCTTTGACTCCTGATAATATATTTCCTAAATCATATTAGTCATTAAGCCAGAGCAGGGATTTGATTAAAATCCGTTTTAGAAATATTACTTTGACAATAAATGAAAGAAGGAATGAATTCATTTTTTTTTTATTTTTATTTTTGAGAATTCAGCACAAATAATAACTGGGTTTCAAGCACAGTAACCCATTCCAGTTACATATTCTAAAACAGGTTACTTCTGGTCAGAAAAATTGGGATAATGATGTGATAAAGATTAAATGAAATCAGATATGCAGTTCATGTTGTCCAATTCCTGACACACCGTAACATTCAATAAATTGAAGTTATTTCTTCCCTTTTTCTCTCTTCCCCCAAAAAGTTAAGCTCATTTCTGTCTAAGGATCAAAGAATGTTTCATAGTAAGCAAAGTACTCAATTTATCCTGTAAATATCAATTTTATTAGAATAGGTGGAAATGAGAATATTTTTGTGAGAATATTTTTGGAGGTACAAAGAAAGATTTAACGAAAGCTGTATGTGTTTCAAAAAGACAGTGTCTGTTTAGGTGATAGTTAAATATAATTGGATGGAACATGAGAAACATATATCCCAATAGATGTATAATCCATAAAACACTGAATCATGCTTATTTTTGTTTTCAATCATATACTAAACACCTAATAATGCTTGACACATACTAGTAGATACTTGACTACATATCTGTTGAATGAATAAAATGTAAATTATCCTGAAAAATCTTTGCTCAATAAATAACTTAAAATTTAGGAAATTAGACCAATAACGCTTTTGTTGTTGCCATTGTTAGATTTTGGGCTACTATAGTGATTGATGAATAGGTAGGAAATCAAGACAGAAGCTGGGTAAAGAATCTTTTCCAGTGATGCATAACACACCTGAAAAACTCTTATTTATATACAAAAAGAGGCAAATATCAGCAGTTTTGAATGGTTCTACCTATGTATTCAACCCACATCTGCCTTTCCAATATTCTAGGCAAATTAAATATACTATCCTTTTATCTTCTCGTCTGAGGTGTGATCTGTCTTCAATCTATCATTACCAGCAACAGTAAAGGTGTTTCGTGTTTTTGGTGTGTTCTATAATATCTTTTGGTACCTATTAAATATCAAGTAGTATTTTAGTAAGATATTGAAAGCTATTGTTTCCTACTGTGTGTGTTCAGGGAAGCAATCTGATTTTAGAGAATTATAAACAGCAAACATGTCAATTCAATGACTTTTCCCATTTTCTTTATGGCGGCTTTCTTAACTGCTATAAAACAAGTGCAAAATTCTTAAAATTTATTTTGTTAGGCTGATATATTCATCTTAATGTACAGAGTATAATAATAAAAAATGCAACTTATGATACATAAAAAGTACTTCTTTACTTTGATCTAAAATGGAAAAAATAGGTATGATGTATGCAGTTGAACAAAATTAATTTTTGTAATCACAAAGCAATTTATGAAAACAAGCAGATTAAATCAGGTGGCCTGTGTTTTGATAAAGTTGCTAAAGCAGTTAATCTATATTGGTTATGCTCAAAACGACTCAGGTTGAAAATCAATTCTTCCTACCATAAAATGGCTTTGGCTTCAGTGAAATAATTTGGTTGCTCCTGTCTTGGATCACTGAATATTTATTCTAGAGTTTCAATCTATGAAGCTGCAATTTTTTTCGGTTTCTCAGAGATTCTTCAGTGAAAATGGTGGTAATAACTCTGACTTGGTGTTCTGACTTATTGAAGGAAAAGTGAAATAAATTAGAATTCACTTTAGTAAATAAGGATTTCATTTCTTTCTATAAGAAAATGCAGGCGCTAGTCTTTTAAATAATAATATTCCTAGTTATCTAGATATCTAATAACATTTTATTAATAGTTATCGATTTTTAGCGAGTTCCTTTCTAACTAAAACTTAATCTCTATGTATTTAGTCATAGGCCATCAAAACAAAAGAACAAAAAGTTTGTCTAGAAATAAAAGAATTTCAGTTTACAAAATGGAGTTGTAAATTGTTTCTGGATTTCTTTGCTAATGGAATAAATGTCAATATAAGTTTATGCTAAATGACTTGCTATTAAAAATCAAGCAAGCAAATAAATAAAAAAATCTTTAGGAATTGAAAGCCTACTACTTTATGTGAGGTATAACAGACAACTTAAGTCAACTGAGTTTTGATTCCTAGATAATAAGTATATTATTGTTTTGGTCAAGTGCCTGCCAGGAGATTCTCCATGCCAGTTTACCAATAACCTTTTGCTTAGCAATCCTCTAGAATTTCCCGTTTCAGTATGTCTACACCCTTGGTCAGATTAATCCATGTGAAATACTGTTTCTTCAAGCCACTGTTCTTCAAAATAATCTAAAATGAGTCCCTGTCATCTGTGCCCTTAGATCCAAACCATTTGTCTTGCTATTCAAGATCCTCCATAATCTATCCTCTTATTATTTATCTAATCAGTATCTCCTATGATTTCATTTGACTCAGGACACAATCATGACACTTATTTTATTACTGCTGCACTCAGGGAATGAAGCTGGCCAAAATGGGTATAAAATGTTCCACAAGATACTGTCTGTGTCCTCAAGAAATTCAATAACTAGTAAGGATACACCCCCCCCCCCCAACACACACACATATGCACACAACTATATATTAAAGGTGTGTAAGTGTATGTATGTGATGTATATGTTACATTAGTAATAGACTAGTGATATTGTGATATTTTTACATTTTTTATGTAGAAATTTTAAATTGCTATGTGAACATGAATGGAAAAGCAATATGGAGTCCAACTGGCACTGGGATAGGTGATTGATGGAAGAGGGAAAATAAACTACCATTTATAAAAGGAACTACTTTGTACCTGGCACAATTCTTAGATTTTTGCATTCATTTCAATACTTATTTTACAAAGCAATTTATGCTTATGTACTTGTATCCCTGTTTCACAGATAAAGGAAATTAGATTCACTGAATCATATAGAACCAGCTCTATGTGACTCCAAAACCCTTCCCAATAGATCATTTGTAAATTCACAGTGTAGACATTAAGTTTAATTTGAGGGAGATGGAAAGGGCTACAATTGAGCAAAAATGCAGAATCAGGAAGCTGTACAGTATACCCAAGGAGTTCAAGTTGTTCTGGTTTGGTTGGTGATTAGGAGACATGGAGAGGGAATGGAGTAACATGAGCCTAGAAATGTAACTTGGGATAATCACACAAATCTTTAGAAGTAAGGCTGAGCAAGAGGTTTGTTTTACTGGTAATGAGAGCCATTGAATATTTTCAGTTCAGAGTGCGATGTGATTGAGTCTCTTATAATTTTCCACTCACCTACCTAACACAATTCTTCCTGTATAACTCGTCTATTGATGAGTAACATATTGCCCTTAACTTGGCAGCTTTATACAAGTATTTATTATGTCACCACTTCTATGGGTTAAGAGCCCAGGAGCAACTTAGATGGGTGCCTCTGACTCTGAGTCTCTCATAAGGTTTCAGTTATGGGCCCTCATCAGAAGGCTTGATGAGGGATGGGAGGAGTTGAAAATCTACTTTTAAGCTCACTCAAGTGGATATTCACAAGTGTCTGTCCCTTACCACGTGGACCTGTCCATGGTGAGGCCTTAGCTCCTGGCGACTGACTTCCCCCACGATGAGGAATGCAAGAGAGAGTGAGACCAAGTAAAAGCACACCAGGACAAAAACCACATTCTTTTTGTAACCTAATTTTGGAAATGACAGTCCGTCTTCTATGCTGTATTCTATTTGTAAAACTGAATTAATAAATCCAGCCCACACTCAACTGTGAGGGATTACAAAAATGTGTAAATATGAGTAGAGAAAAATCATTAGGGCTCACTTAGAAGCTGTCTATCATACCACCTTGCTTATATTATTTGCCTTCTAGATTATCCAAGTGCAGTAAAAATATCTCAAGGATTACCTTTCTTCATGATCAGTCCTATAACATACTGAGCTATGCTTTTCTTGAGTTCCAGAAATTGAAAAAAAAAATGCCTTCACTATGCACTTGGACATCATTTTTGTTTCTTTGGTAATATCCTGGCCACATACTATACCTGAGTCCAAAAAGTACTTAGCAAAGTACTGAATATAATATATGCCCAATATAACTATATTGACCAGAGGAAATCTGTTAAAAGCATTTCTACTTAAAGTATTATCTGTTAAGGTTCATCCTTACTTTTACTTTTTTTTTTTTTAATGAAAGTGTATTGGGGTGACAATGGTTAGTAAAGATACATAGGTTTAAAGTGTACAGTTCTGTAATACATCATCTATATATCACATGGTGTGTTCACCACCCAGAGTCAGTTACTTTTACTTTTGATTCCTGGTTTTGATTGATAATTGTCGGAGTATTGATTGGATAGCTTAAATAGAATTTCCCAAAGTCACTTCTGCAGGATAGAGATGCATTTCCATTTGTTTTATTTTGGTATGTATGCAGTATTTCTTGGACTACTTAATGTGCTCAAATATATAGGATTTCAGAAGTTTCTAATTTTCAGAAATTCCATATATATGTTAATGCGTTTCAACTTGTTTGACCACAGGACCCTTTTTGGAAAATGCTAATAGACTTTTTTTGTTTTTTTCCCATAGAAAGAAGGAAGCTAGTTAACCTCCTAATCAGTATGAGACCAAAACAATGACTTAACCTTCATTCATTCTACAAATGTGATCTGAGCATTTTGCATTTCCCAGAGATTTTGTTGAGTATTATAGAATATAAAGTAAAAAAGCAAAATGAGTAAAACCCTTTATAAAGGGATTCCTCTGTTATTTTGGGTTTCCAATGTACTGACATCTCAAAACAACAACAATAAAACAACCTCTTACTCTTTAGAACTTATATTTAGAAGTGTGAAAATGTAATAAGGAATGATAATGTGGCTTATCGTTTATGCCACATTAAAATGAACATCAAAGGATGTTTGTTGGGTCTATTAATAGTTGCTAAACTATATATTTTAAATATTTTATTAGGGAATATTGGGGAAACAGTGTGTTTTTCTAGGGCCCATCAGCTCCAAGGCGTTGTCCTTCAATCTAGTTGTGGAGGGTGCAGCTCAGCTGCAAGTCCAGTCACCGTTTTTAATCTTAGTTGCAGGTGGTACAGCCCACCATCCCATGTAGGAATTGAACCAGCAACCCTGTCATTAAGAGCTTGCATTCCAACCAACTGAGCCATCCGGCCACGTGTTGCTAAACTATTCTTGAATTTAGGAAAAGATGAAAAAATAGAAAAAAAATTGAGAAAAAAAGGAAAGGATGATATTGCATAGAACTTCAAATTTTATTTGCTATTAAAGATTTTCCTTTGTTTTATTTTCTCTTTTTTTTTCTTTTCTTTTGCGCACCCCTCCTCTCCCGATTTTTAAGCTGTTGTTTCTCAGTCTAGTTGTAGGGCGCAACTCCCTTGCCCGTGCTGGTATTATGAGCCTTGCGCTCCCTCCTGGCTGAGGCAGTCGGTCGCCGGTCGTTGGTCGGCAGCTCACAGCAGCTCATGGCATCTCTCACCAGCTGCCGGCCGCTCATGATGGCTGCCGGCCACTCACAGCTGCCAGCCAGAGCAGCCACCGGCTGCTCACAGTAGCCCACATCAGCACACAGCAGCCCACGGCAGCTCACAGCAGTCCATGGCAGCACACACCAACCTCTGGCTGTTCACGGCATCCCTGCTCCAGGGAGAGCCGTTGTTCACAGTCTTAGCTGTAGAGGGTGCAGCTCACTGGCCCACATGGGAATCGAACCTGCGGCCTTCGGCATTAGGAGCTCAGCACTCCAACCACCTGAGCCATTGGGCCACCCCCTTTTCTGTCTATCAGTAGCACCAGAGATAGTATACTATTCAACAGTGTTTGTATTCTACAATACTATTTTGTCTATTGATTATAAGCATAAACTACTATGTAGAAAAAGTAGGAAGCAAAATTGCAATAACAGTTGTGATCTCAGCTGTTTTTAAAAGAAGCTTAATTTTTTGTCTCCACAGGAAAAGTTATATTGACACCCACCCACTGAACAGTAACATAAACTTGCGTTGATTTTTTTCCCCCACCAGGAGATGCACTTTATTGGATTCATCTTCAACTTAGATTAAGCTCACAAAAATTAATAGAATTTAATGGAGCTAAATTCACCTTCATTTTGTTGCCATTTTCTTTGTCTTTACAATATATTCTCATACTTTTATTTTATAAATCATTTGGTTTTAAACAGATTTAAAAACATTTTTACTTAATCCATGCTGAATGAGTTAAGGTGCTTCTTTGGAAGAGGTGGCAAGCTGTTTTAGTGATTGGGGGAAACCAAATCTAAAGTTATGATAACATAGGATCTTTAGGAGAACAGAAGAAAATGTTCCCCAGTTCATTATTATTTCTGTAATCTCGAGGCACCAATGGAGATTGAGCCTTGGTTTTGGCTGGTACAAGTGAATAAACAATCAGTTATTTCAAATCTTTGCAGCAGATATTAAATTATTAAATTAAATAATTAAAATATTAAATTAAATTATTCAGAACCTAGATTAAATTATTAAATTAAATTATTCAGAACCTAGATCATGTATCAAAAGTTACACTAAGCAAAAAAAAAAGTCATTTTGAATACAAATGTATTATGAAAAATAGGAAGAATTATGGCATTTAAATCATTGAATGCAGTGAAAATTTGAGGAGATGTGGCATACAAGTAAGTAAAATACTAATTCCAATTTTAAGGATTATTGTTTACGTACTGGTTTAAGCTTTTAGATGATGTGCAATTGGATATCTGAGAATAAATTCCAATAAACTAAAAGCATCTATTGTTGTGTTTACATTTAATACACTTGGAGTGAATAGACACCTTTGAATGTGGACACTATAACAATACACTTAGCTCGTTTTAGAGAAGAAATACTTTCATTTCTTCTGAAGATTGTGTTTTTTTCCTCTTATGTTTAAGAAGGCCAGCAACATTGGAAAAACTTGCAGTTATGTTTTGTTGTAAATAGTTATTCATGGTCATAATTAGCAGGAAATTTCTAACTGCTCTGTAATTTTGCAACCTAGGGAAAAAAACAAAAATAACTTTAATATACTGTATTCAAAAGAAGCATATAAGTCTAATGAAAGAAAATGATGAGCAATACAATTATTTTAATGTATCTTTTCTATGCGATCCATATACATGCCCTCATTTTCAAATTGCATTTGCAATTTGTTATAGTGTTTTTGGATATTAATCTAAGTAGGAATCTATTTAACTTTCTACAAATTTTAAGCAATTAAGAAGGTTACCTTTAGGAAAACTAATTTATTACGGAATAAAGGAGATAACTTTAGGAAAACTGATTTTTCTTTTACAGATTTGTTCTCTTGAAAACACATCTGAATAAATAGGAGACTATAGACAAATGCTTCTGTTCCCAGTGGAGCAATTCTATTCTGGGCAAGTTTTATAAATAAATTAATAGTCATATTTCACTCGGTTATTTAGTCATTCCAATTTCATAAATGGAAAGGAGTATTTGGAAGCACAGAAAAAGGGTAGTAGTAACAATGCATTTTGCTATTTGTAAATATTTTAAAATAGCACTGTCCTAGAAATTCTTAGAGTATGTGGTCTAGAGTAGAAGAGGGAAAAATTAGGAAAAAGAGAGAAAGTGTGAGAAGTTGAAAATGCTTCTTTGAAAGGACGCAACAGAATACAATTTACTATAAGATACATGGAATCAGCAATTTTAGTATATTGTACTCAGCTCCCCATCCTGTTCACTTTATGTCAGACTTTTAAATTAAAAAGTTTTTTCATGTTTATCCTTTGGATACCTGTAACTGTGCACAATTAATTTGAATTAGACTGCTGCTGTAATGTCGCTAAACACATTTAAATATAAATGTGAGATGCTTTTTTTTTTTAATCAGCGTTATTATCTAGTCAATAATCTAGTTTGCTAGTTTGAGAATTGTGCAGATATCTTGCTTTTAGTCTTTCTTTTTTTTCTCCTAATTATCTTGGTGGAATTTTACCATTTATTAGTACCTATTTTTGGAAGTGTACAAAATAAAGAAATGGATGTTGATTTCTCAGACTAGCTTTCTTGTGATTTCAGTAAATGGTTTGATGGAAGAGTAATTGTATGAGATTCTTCGAGAAAAAAAAAATCTGATTTTCAATTTAGAGTATTTGCCTTTATCCCACTCTAGGGAAAGGAAAGGAATGAAAAATTTAATGATGGGTATAATAACATTTAAAAATGGAAAAACATAATCAAAAGAGAGAGAAAGAGTTGTAACAGAGAAAAGAAGGAAAAATTGCTTTCTGACTTCTTCCTCCCTATAATATTATTGCATCATTTTAATCTTCTTCATTGGTACAATATTTACCAATATTCCAAAGTTACTAAATTGAGTGATATTTTCAATACAAGAATGATCAGCTCAATTAAGCATAAAATACTTTTTTTTCCTGATCTTGAAAGAGAATCCATAATCTCAAGACCAATATTACTGTTCTAATATTCTCCTGAAAGTTGAAGACATTTTTAGTACAGAATAAAATATCAAATCAGTCCTTTTCCAACTCAGGTTCTATAACATTTACATGAGAGACTGTTTCTTCCTTGTGGGTTTACTTTTTCTCTGCTTTCTGCTATGTTTTAATCAGTGCCCATTTGAAGGCAAAGATCAGATACCCAGTAAGACCAGCTCAAGTAGAAAGCAGCTTATTGAAAAGATACGGGTTAACTGTGTGTAACTCAAGGAAAGGAAATTTAACTGAACATCAGGAGTAGCGGTTGAGAAACAGAAATTTGTCATTGAGAAAAATTTGCCTTTCTGCAGTTTCCTTTATAGATCGACATGGATGCTAATTTCTGCTTTATGCATGTCAATGTGATTTTCTTCTCTCTTCAAGCACATCCCTCCTGTTACCACCCTCCAATGAATTTGACTTTCTCAAAGTTTTGGCATTTCTTAGTAGTGGCACTAATTAACTTTTCAATTCTAGGGATCTTTTCACTGACCAAAATCTCTGAAACTTTAGGTCATAGCTTTAAGGCCTTGAGAGAGATTATGATTATCACATAATTAATTGCAACTACAGAACTAAATTCATTTCCTCCCTCTCAGCTGTAAACTATCCCTTTTTCCTGTATTTCCAATCTCAGATTGGAAATTGATCCCAGATTTACATTTGTGACTTAACTTCACCACTCCTGATGTTATCAAATCATTTTGATTCTGCATTTATAGTCCTTCTGTATCATCTACATATTTGCAGTCTTGTACAAGAGTTGATTAGTTCAGTTACTTATTTTTCTGCCATTTTACCCACTACCAGCCTTACATTTTTCTAATAGTCTCATCCCACTACATGAGAAAAATGCTATACAAATAAAAGTCAATATCAATCCTGGCTTGAAAATAGTATCACATATGTGAGTGCACATATTTTATTGGTGCCGCTGTATAGTACTACCAGTTTTATAATATACAGTTTACCTTTACAACGTCTGGGTTTGGGGTGCTGATCCCCTGTGCAGTTGAAAACCATGTATAACTTTTAACCCAACTTAATTACAGTCATTTTTCAGTGTGTACAGGGAATTGGCTCTGCAATCCCCCCTTCCCAAGGATACCAAAATCCACAGATGCTTTACTCTACTCCCTTATATAATATAAAATGGTGTAGACCATTGCATGTAGTCTGCCCTCTGTATACGTGGATTCCGAACTGTGGTCCAAAAACATTGTTTTTGATCCATGGTTATGGTTGGGTGAATCCTCAGATGTGAAACCTGGGGATACAAAGGGCTGAATGTAGATTTACTGGAAAAAAAAATCTTGTATAAGTGGAACTGCCCAGTTCAAACCCATATTATTCAAGTGTCAACTGTATTATGAAAGTACAGCAGGTCCTCAACTTAAGTCCTTTCATTCAACTTCGTTTTGCTGTATAATGTTGATGAGATGTTGTAAGACTTACTGTAATTTTAAAAATTTTATTTTTTCCTTAAAGAAATAATGAACTTATCTCTGACATGATATCAGAAAATTGTCCAAAATGAATTTGATTTGAAAAATATCTCTAAAACTGTAAAAGCCGGCCATTACTTATAGGGACTTCTTCCTTAATGTCAGCAGAAAGTTAGTGAAATTTCTGTTACAGAGAATTTCAAATTATTTAAAAAGTTTTTTTCTGCTCTTAATTAAAACATCCATAACATTTCATTATCACTCAATTTGATAAGACCCATTAAAATGTCACATTCGACACATTTTGCGTTTCTCTTGACTATTTTCAACTTTTATTTTATTTATTTTTTTCTTCTTTAACCCTCCCCTTCCACCTTTAGGTAGAAAGTATATTTTCCCTCTACGCTTCTAAATTTTCAACTAAGACTCCTTTTAAAAAGACAGATTAACCTGAGAAAAGCATACAAATGTATGCAATGTAAATTTCACATGGGAGCCTTCAGAAGGAAATGAAGACACAAAGAAACAATTAAACCTGAGTAGTTTTTATGTGTTTGTGTGTGCTAGATTTGATGAAGAAAGGAAGTTGTGGAAAGATATGATAGGACAAAGAATATAAAGTAAGTGTAATATCCTGGGGGAAATTTAGCAAGACCTGTTTTTCTCAGAATCCTCTCTGTGTCTCTTCATCTTTGAAGATAAGTATGGTCCTCTCTTCCTGGTATAGGGAGGGCACCTTTCACATGAGGGTATTATGACCTGCTTTAGGAGATGGTCAGAAAATCCTTTCCACGCGTGCTAGTCCTCAAATTTGTTCGACTTAAAATATTCAGTATGCCAAGGTGCTATATTTTTGGGTAGTGTGTCCTGACCCTGTCACTCCCTACCTCTCTTTCTATCCTCCTACCTACCCCAATCTGTGTCCTACTCTTCTTTGTTTTCAGGAATTCTCTTTTTCCCATTGACACATTCTATTGATCTTTATACACTTTTCCTGAATTCTTACAGAGTATTCCAGAGAGGGCAGCAATGCTATCCCTTTAATTCAGGAGTCAGCATTTTGGTTCTCGACAAATCCCTGTGTACATTAGGAAATCTGTTAAATTTAATCTTTGGACTTAACTATGAATAATTGTTGACTGCGATATTAGACCAATACGACAAACAAAAAGATGGTTCATCTTTGTTTCTGGATATAACTTTAAATAGTCATCCAGCTGAGGATCTCTCATCCTCACCAAAGCCTATTTTTCATGCCAAAATTTTTATGCAAATAGTAATGTGAGCACAAGGAATTTCTCTTCAAGAACGAGAGAGAAGAGTTAAGACCTAAGATGTGCACAGAACAAAGGATCATGTGTAATGAGACTCTATTTTATTTTTTATTCTATTGGATCTTACCTGTCACAACATTATTTCATAACATACTTGTTCTATACACATTTAGTACTCTATAAAAATAGAAATCATGATCTATTATTATAATAAGATCATATAATATTTAGTGCATTTGTCTTTCTTCATTTCTCTCAGATATGAGCAGACATAGATTTCTGGTTTATAGTAACTCTTCACTTTGGATAGTGATAACTAGGAAATGGATTATACTAAATTTAGAGAGAGATGGGACTAGTGCCATGTAAAAATATGAGAGTAAGAAATTGTTCTCTTTTGCTGCATATTTTATTTATGTTTATTCTTACTGTTTTGAACTTTATTTTATATAAAATAGTTGGAGCATGAGGTATTACATACTTCAATACCATAGAAGCATCTTACCACTTTATTGGGTATTCCAGCTCATGGACTGCAATAGAATACAATTAATCAGTGCCTAGTTGTGCAAGTACTGGGCTATATTTTTCTTATTTTCCTGCAGTATCATTTGATAATTAAACCTGCTCTTCTCTTGCTAGTTCACTTTGGTACTGGGAAATCTCTTAAAAGGAAAGCCTCAGCAAAAGTGGGTATGGACAGAGTATTTGTGCACAGACTTATATTTTGACATCTGTCATAGGTGTTCATCCCCTATGGCATTCAAATTGCTGATATCTACTTGACACTTGATATACTGCACCTAATTCCTCTCTACTCAAATTGCCATTCATTCATTTTTTTCCCCTCTATTCTCATTAGATCATTCCTGTTATTTCCCCTAACCCAAACTAATGGAACCTCCGTCAAAGTATAAAATAATGTAATGTGATTACCACTGCTATTTTCAATCTATGTTTATTCAGTGTATTTAAAGTCTACATGAAAAAAAAGGTAAAAAAGAAGATGAAAAGGAGATAAATGTGTATAAGTCACTCAGGATTTATATACTGCAAATGTATACAACTCCATCATAAGCTTTGTCCCAACGTTTTTCAACCTTCTCTCCTACTTCCTACTCACATTAAATCTCCATTACAACTAATCAGGTCTGCTCACTGCTCTTTAAAGTGCCCTGTATTTTTCCAATGGGTTTCATCCTTTAATTATTTTCCCCATTTTAAAAAACCTATCACCAGATGATCAAGGCAAATACTACCATTACTTGAAATCTCTGAATATAAAGCAAGTGTTTGTCAAATATCATGCTTTGCTTTATAATATTTTTTAAATTGTTATTTATCTCTTGTAATGTTACCTACTTTCTCCAGTTGGGTTGTGAACTCTCCAAGATGTTTGGTATTCTGACTGGGTACCAAAGGATTTCAAATTCAACATTCTTGAGTAAATCACCCCTTTGGATGAAATTTATTTGGGGTTTGCAGGATCAATGGAAATGTATACAATAAATTGGCAGGATCTAGTGCTTAATTCATTTGTTCCTTCTCACGTTTCCCAGTGAGAGATCAACCTAGAAGTGACAGAGAAAATGCACAAACCTAGGCTGAATGGAAACTAGTAGTGTCCAGATGCCCTAGACTGACAATTGGGATACATTAAATTATGATCAATGTTGTGATAAAAATTCTATGATCAGAAATGGCAAAGTAAGGTGGTACTCATTTCTGATTTCAAGTGTATGTCTTTTAAAAATCACTTGCTTTGAGAACGTTTAAAAATAATTGGCTTCTTTGATTTAGAGTAATTTTTTAATTGAACTAATCATAACTTCTGAATGCTTCTCAGTGCCTAATATACTGTTTTTCATTACCTTTTCCCTGCCTCAGCTCATTATATACACATGCACACGTGTACACACATACACACACAAGCACACACATACATACACCATAGGTCTATGTTTACACTATTTGTTCAGGTTAAAACTGTTTGCTGTCTTAGGATGCAGACCACTTGTTCTACTTTCACAGTTTTAGTAAAGCCTACATATTTTTAAAAGATTGTTTTAATACTAGATTGATACTTTTGAACTTTGGGTCACTGTATCATTTATATGGAAGAACTACATATTTACTTTTTGCTGAAATTTTTCAAGCGTTTACCTGCTATGATTTCCACAATACATTAAAACTTATACTAATTTAATGAGAGCAATAGTTTGGAGGTGGGAATAAGGTCTCTGTCTTTTTCTTCGTTTCAGTCTAGACATGTTAGACATATTAGGTTTGAAGTTCTTAGTGTATTTAAATTTTAAAAGACCTTGAAGAAACATTTATGCCTACAAAGTAGAAAGGAAATGAAAAGAAGAGATAAGAAAAAAAGAAAAAAAAAACATGGTTAGCATGTAATTTTATGACTAATAGGATTTGGCTGAAAATCAGTTGGATTTTTTTTTCCTTTGCTCTAAGGATTTAACTAATGAACAAAGTGCCCCAAATTGTTAAATTTTCTCAGTAGTCCTTCGTTTCGTAAATACAGGAGAATAGGATGCAGTAAATCTGCATAAAGCTAATTTTTAACTATTGTAGATCTAACAGTAAGTAGTAACTTGCAATAATTTTGCTTTACTCTGAAATACTTGTGCTATCGTTATATATATTCCAGAAATTGTCATCAACTTGGATATATTTCATTCTATACTGTCAGATAAAGGAGTCTGTCATATGTTGTGAACCCATAGTTGAATAAACTCCTGAGAAATTTCAAGTATCAAATTAAAATCTAGAGAATTAATGTCACACTAGATATGCCATATGCCTTTTAAATATATATTTATTTCGGACAGTTTTTTTATTTTAAAAATGCAAACCTTTGGAAGAAAATGTCATCTAGTTTCATCCTATGGTTCGTAGTGAGAACAATATCTGAGTGAAAATTATTTAGAGGTTCCTTCGCGGTGATGTATCATAGCTACTGTGTAGGCTTTACGGTTGATACTCATTAACTTGTTGTCAGTTTACCAGTTATTTGATAAGCAACTTTGCCATTGTTTTGCTCTTGGAATGATAAATTGATGGGATAAACTACGGTAGAATTAATCTCCATATATCAATTGGAAGAACTCACAAAACTTACTTTGTATTTTTCTTTTAAATATTTATAGCATGTTTCACTGGAATGTATGTATAAACTTAGAACCTGAAGAACAATTTTTTTTTTTTTTTTTTTTTTTTTTTTTTTTTTTTTTTTTTTTTTTTACTTCTGGTCTGTCACTAAGTTCCCGTGTCAGTTTGATCAAGTTACTTTTTTTTGGGGTCCTGACATCACCTTTACCTATTTCTTTCAAATATAATTTTCTTGGAAACTACTACAGTCCTGAGATTATATACCACTCTCTCTATAAGACTGCTCTTTCCCTGTATCTCCCCAATCCCTTCTATGCACATTTCTTTTTCCAGAAGTCTTCACCAATTACATAAGTTACGTACAGAATAGATGTATTATCCACGGAGCACCAGTGTGGGAAACAGCACATCCTTCCCAATAAGTATTTACCAAGCATAAAGGGAATCCATGGAGTATAAATCCTCAAATCCTTGAGAATTTATCACACTGGGAGCTGGGTAAATGTTATTTCAGTTGATCTGGAGTGACTTATATGATCTAATGATAGAGAAATTCAAACGTAGAATTGAGATAATAAAAATCCAAAATGATATAAACTTCCTTTCTGTAAATGCAGAATAAAATAAGTTACTTTTAAGTATAAGCAAAAAAATGTGTGCTTTGGTACTGTCCTGATTTTGAATAAAATGCTCATCTCTAATTTTTTATGTTTTAGTGCTTTTCTCAGAATGATTTGTGATTTCTCTAGGAATCGCTTTTATGTAAAGAGGATTGTATATACAAGAAAAAAAAAATATCCCAAAAGCTGCATGGCATTTGCCTTAAAGTTTCAGAAGAAAAAGCAAAAACAAACAAACAAACAAACAAAAAGCACCATTCAATGCATGTTTCTTAGGACCCTCCTATGCTCAAGGCAGAGTAATAAACAATGATTCTATTCTTAAGGAAAATATAATCGAGTTAGTTCTCAGGGGAAAAAAAAGATACCATGCTACAACTCTCATCTGTAGTTTTGTTTGCCTTGTCTTCTTTATCATCCAGGCCTCTGCTTTTCCCATTACACTTTCTAAATACAAGGTTTATCTATAATATATCAGAAAAGAGAGCATTACAAATTTCCTGACTTTTCCCATTTGCCTCACTAAATGCCAGCTTAGTCTCACACAAAACCTGATAAGAAGCACAAAGTTTATTAATAAATATCCAATAGAATTTATTAGTATACCATCCTTCCACGTAGTGCGAGGGGCTTCCATATTAGGTTTTAAGATGCAGTGACTTCCACCCTTATCTGTTATAAAATAAACACACTCTCCATTGATCATATGTGGATTTCGGAGACACAGTTTTACTTCAAACTTTAATGATGCAATTTTTCCTTAATGAAACTGCTACACTTGAGTTTCGGACTCAAGAATTCACAGAAAACAGTATGATTTCTGCTATAGTAGTAATGGGTTGTTTGTTCCTCAGTCTTTTCCTAAGACTGGCATGATGGAATGTTTTTGCCTGGCTCCATCTTTATTTTCTGTTGTCCTGCCCAGCCCAAATACTAGAATTAATCAAATATTGATGACAATTACCAGCTTGCTTAAATTTCCAAATATTTGTTTCTTCTGGGGTTTCCATCTCAAAACTTAAGGCATACACTGGCAAACTATCACAGCTAGATGTCTTGTTTAGGAATTGACCCCCCCAAAGCAACTCAAACTGGTTTAAACAAATAAGCAAACAAAGAGATGTGTTAACTTAAAAAGAGAAAAATCCAAAGACAAAACTAGATTCAATTTTTATGCAGACATTCAGCAACACTCTCATCCCTAGCTTTTCTAATTTCTCTCTGACTTACGGGGTCTTAGATTCATCCTGGAAATCTACATGATTATCCCACTCCCACTAGCAACTCCATACCATCCCTATATCCTAGGGGAATTTCTGCAGACAAGGAGCATAGCATTTGAGCTTTCATAAGCTCACGGCATATTGTCCAAGAATAAAGAGAGACTATCTTCCTGTAGCCTCTGAAGAAGTCTTGGGATTCACTTCTCTTGTCTCATTAGGATTTGTGTCCATCTCTAAACCGATTATTATTATTATTTTTTCAAAGCAGTAGATGCACTGAAATTTTAAACCATTTAGAGTCCCCTGCTGGAGCAGAAGGTGGGATCAATTTCATAAAATTTGTAAGTTTTTTGTTGTTGTTTTTTTTCCCCTATGCCAGTGGGTTCCAGCTGTTTGCAAAATATAATTAAATCACCACACCCTTTAGACACTCAGGCTTACCCACTGAACTCAGTATGTATTATTTTCTTGTTCCACTGGAGTGTTCCCCCCAACTAGGGCCTGTCACGGGGGCAGGCAAATCTTTATCAGCTTATAGCCCTCTTTTGCCACCTGCCTCTGTTGCTTCAGTTATGTCATTAGGATCAGTAATAATATGAAAGTTTGACACTTATGACTGACGACAGCAGTTTAATACAAAATAATAATAACAGTTAGTTAAAGAAAATTACCAGGTATTCACATGGACCAGAAGGAATTCAAGAGATGTGGTGTTTGGAATGATACGCCTGCACTCAGCATGTATTAGTGATTCCATTCCGTTGCTGTTGCTGTTGAGGTGATCCTATGGAAGTAGCAACTGAATATTTCTTGTGTCAGCTGCCTCCAAGCCTTTATGATATATTTTGAAAAGGTTAATATTTATTCTGAAACCTTCATCCCATCTACATTATGAAAAATGTTTGAGAGAACTTCTGCCTTATTTCTCATTCCAGCTATTCACTAATTTTGCAATCTCAGTACTTCAATAAGAGAAAGTTGCAGAAGATCATGCTTCATTTTCCAATAGCAGTAGTAATTTAAATATTTTCAAATGTGTATTTGAAAATATGTATATTTATTGATAAAATAGTTTTAGAGATAAGTGATCTCTCACTTGTAAAACTGAACTTCATATTATAGCAAATCAAATATAAATTACTCTTTGCATGTCATATTTGTTATATGTTCAGAGAATACAAAATATGAGAAAAATATGTTTATCACTTGTTTCTCTAAAAAAATTGGAAAAGCATCTGTTGATTCTTTACAGACATAACTTGGCATAATGAATGGACAAAGCAAACATGTAGACTAAGAGTTTATTCAATTGTACATATATTTGATTAAGAAGAAAGCATAATCAAATATGATAGAAAATATATTGAGAGAATAAAAATAGGGTGGTATCCAGACCAGGCATTAAATTAGTTTAGATAGTAGCAATTATTAAACTATTTCTACTAAAAAAAAGAGACATATAGATTAAAAATAATAAAAAAAAATGTGTAAGTGTTTAACTTATGAAGAAGCAGTAAAAGAAAACTAGTAAAGAAATTAACTAGATAAAAAAGAAACCATCCTTCAAGCAATGTGCAGTTAAAGGGCTGTAATCAAAACAAAAATTCCAAATAAAAGTATTTGTATAACTATTCTAAATACACACCGGAGTGTCTTGACTTTTAAAATAGTTAAAGTAATTAGTGCAAAAAATGGCTGTTTCACTTATGAAATGCAAAAGTTCCAAATATATATACTTGACTAACTACAAAGAGGAAGTGTTTAGAAATAGACGAGTTTAACCAAGGTTCTCTTTCCCATCCAGCATTTTTTAATTGTTGTTAAATAAAATATGTGTTCTATGACTCAACTTTGTGTCTCTTTTTACCAACACTTGTTCTGACCTTCTTTGCCTGCAATGTCAGCCATGACACATAGACATGAACAGCTTCTACATTTTCAAATACAAACTTATACTATACTATAATAACTTTTGACATTCATAGTCATTTTGACATTCTAATAACTAAAGAGTTTAAAGGTAATAGGCAAAAGCATGAACAGCTCTTTGATTAACTATGGCTTGATGTTTTGAACCTTGAGGAGTCTAATCTGAAATATCCTTCATCATAACCTGTGTAGACAGGGGGAAGGTGAGACTTCAATAGCCACTAGAAAGTTTGGATGACAGCCAGAGGAGCCAATGTTCTAAGGACTGTCAGTGACCTTGGAGTGAATTTTGCAAAGGTGCAAATTTCTGTCTCAGACAGACAGTTCCGTGATTAAGTAAGTAAGCACACCCACAAAACTGCAGTGCTTGGTAAACACATGTCAGTTGTAAACAATATCCTTTCTCTAAAGGACTTTGAGTGGATATTGAATGTGGAGCCAGATTTACAGTATACTAGTCTGTACCTCATATGTAAGAAGTGCTCAAATAACAGGAGTGGATTTATGCAACTTAGATTAAATAGTGAAAAAAATCAAGCCTTGTAGCTTTCCAATCCCTGAAAGCAAGGTATAATTCTTTCACATTTCCCTGATGTTTCTTCCTTTGAGCAACATTCTCTCTTAACCATATAGAGGGGGGCGGGGGGGGGGGGAAGTGAGACGATGAACGCATTAAGAAGGTGTATTATCTCATTATGTATTTGTCTAAGAAGAGTCCTCATTTTCCCTGGATTTTTGAGGTTTGTGACAGCGTGATATTTCTTAGGTAGAACACTAAAGAAATGTATGAAAGGATTCTTAGCAAAAGAACAAAGAGTAGACAAATCAAATTATCTGACAGCTGTGCAATCATGGGTATTGGATTTTAAATGCTCATGGCAATGAAGGGATATTGTGAGGGGGCATTTTAGGAAATCTGTGAGGAAAGATAACTGAAATATACTTTTATGTAAGTGGATTTTTTCATTTTGTTCTTTTTGACACCAATAAGCATGCAACACCATAGCATCATACAGAATAGTCTTTTTAGATGACTAGTGTCCAATAATATGCATGTTATTTGGGAAGCTTATACTGAAACATCCACCAAATGTACAAATTATGGCAAGTGAATGTGTAAATGGATTCATTAATAAAGGTACAGTGTGTACACATCTATGTGTAATTTCACATGTGTCCATATGTTTTTACAGAAATGGGGAAAGGCATGGTTAGAAAAGGGAAGCAAACTTAGGACTTTCAAAGGTAATGCTGCTACCCATTTCATTGATATCAATTCTCTTTTGAACCATGTATTTTAAAATTGTATTTTAATCTTTAGTCTAATAAGCATAGAATAAGGTACATATTAATGTATTAAAGAAAGAGTATTAATATTGATGGTACTTACTCTTGACTGCTATAGAGTTTTTACTGTTACTGATTGCCTATGAAACTGGTTTATTACAAATGCAAATAATAAACTCTAAGACTATGATTAGTTGAAAAACTGCTCAAAGAATTGAAGATCTAAGTCCAAAAAATACCACAATCTGTGAATATACCAGGTATTGTCCTTTAGAGATGTGTCCTTGGTCTGAATTTATTTGATTATGTTATCAAAATGTTTTCAGTGAGATACAAAATGATTCCACTTTCAATGTGATTGCCAGAATGTAGAAAGGTAGAGCTAGGATTTTTGTGATTTGGAAATATTGGAGCAATGTTACATGTAAATGACAGTGCACTGAAAAGGGAAAAGTGTAATAGAGATGAGCTGACTAAGCCCGAATCAGGTTAGTCTGAAAACAGTTAATGTGCATAACGCAATGTGATCTTACTGAAAACTCATGTCCTATGCATCTTTTTTTTGTTTTACACAGTGGTATTTGTTTAGTTAAAAACAGACAACAGCAAAAAAGCAAAACAAAACAAAACTAAAACAAACAAAAACAAACAGCTCTTGAATATCCTCACAGCAGGATGACTAAAAGTATTGGAAAACAAGTCTCAGTTTCAGTAAGAATATGTGTGCAGTTTAATTTCCACATTTCAAACTGATGGGATAGACATGAGTAAGATGCAGAGATGCCAATTAAAATGATTTAATGGCCTGGAAACCAGGACTTCTGAAAAAGGGTTCAAGGAGTTGTAACTTAATTTGGAAAAGGAAGGCAACTCAGAAATAAGACTATGTTTAAAAAAAAAAAGAAAGAAAGAGAAAGATTTTTCAAATGGACAAATGTGTGAAAACCAAAAGACACAAGATGAAGTGAAAATGAGAGGATTTAGCCTAACTATAAGATACCATAACAACATGATGGTATTTTTAAAAAGTGCAATTTCCATTGTTTAACTATAGAATTACGAAGTCTCTTATCAGTGTTGATGCCAATAATGCCTAAATAAATAACAATCAGAAGAAAAGTCCTTCAGTGTCTGTTATCAATGATTTACAAAAAAGAAAAAAGAAAAAGTCTGCATGTTTCCTAATGCATAAAGCATTTCCGATAATTCTACAAAAGTTGGGATGTAAACCACTTAATGCATTATGGAGTACTTAGCATTTTTATTTTGCTGCACAAATTCTTAGCTTATGTTATGTGTGGTTTGCAAAATAATGTAACTCACAGTGCCTGGACATTTCCTAGTCCTGAGAGTACTAGCCTTTGGTGGCTGTTGCACTATCTTTGGAAGAGCAGTTCAAGAGTCAGTTTGCTTATGAGTTGGGAAAAGACTCAGACCTTCCCATAGCAATGGAAAAGCTCATGGAGTCTGTCCTGTGAGAAACAAGGTACGAAGGAACTGGAAGACGATAGAAAGAGATAGACAACCCTAAAAAATAGAGACTTCCCATGAGAGAGGAAATAGAAAGTGTTTGTGAAGAACAAGAACTGTAGGATCAAACTACCTGGGTTCAAATCCAAATCTATCAGTTAATTATATGCTTTATACCTTCATCTGTAAAATGGCAGTGATTATGATATGAACGTCATTATGTTGTTATGAGGATTAAATGAATTATTGTAACTAAAGCCCTTAAACCAGTGTCTGGTACAATAACTAAAAATTATATGAGGGTTAATGATTATTGTTAAGCATTATTCATATGGGTTCGATCTATTTGAATATTCTTCTTGAACCAGTGAATTTAGAAATAATATTTAATATCCAGAATAACATGACCATTTGGGAAATGGTAATGACATTTTGGACTTATTTAGATGAGGTTTTTTTGTTTGTTTGTTTTGTTTTCAGTTAAAAATTCAAAACAAGAAAATTTTCTCTGATGGTATTCTTTTTTCTCAGAAGTGATCTTTTCCAACATTAGCTGTTTTTACTTGTACGTCTGTTTTATGTCATATTTTCTTTTACATGTATTGCGAGCCAAAAAAAGGATTTTATTTTCCTGTTAACAGCTCTTCTGTTATTAACGTGTGTGTGTGTGTGTGTGTGTGTGTGTGTGTGTGAGAGAGAGAGAGAGAGAGAGAGAGAGAGAGAGAGAGAGAGAGAGAGAGTCTTTACTTGACCTTATCTGCGCTTACTCTGTGCTGTAACTAGCAGGTATTCCCCCATGGAGAGAACTACATGATGTGGCCGGAGGCTGTGTCTAAGGCTGGGCCATGAATTGCAGTCACAACTAATGCTGATCAGCAGCCATTAGTGCTGGCCAAGCCCAGGGTCTAGACCTCACATGTGGGCATCAAACTGCCCTTCTGGCTATTGTAGGAGCTCCAATTTTGTTTCTGCTCTTTTGGGCATATTTAATCTATACCTATTGTCACAAGTAAAAAAAACCATTAATTTATGATGCAGGCGTTGGTCTAAGCACTGGGGATATAGTGAGGAAACAGACAGAGAAGGTCTCTGCTTATAAGTATCTACCATTGTATACACAAGTAAATAAATAGTGAGGATAATTTCATATTAACAAAATACTGTCACAACACAATAAAATAGATAAATAGATAAAGCAAAACAGAGTAACTGGGTGAAGTGTGCTATTTTCAATAGAACTGTAAGGGAACATCTCTTCGAATACATATTTGAACAAGAACCTGAATTAAGTGGGGGAAACCCACCATGTGAAAACCTGGGTGACGAGTGATGAATATTCCAGACAGTGTTAAGAAAGGGTGTAAAGAGCCCAAGAAAGAACTTGATGCGTTTAGGAATAAAAGGGAAGCCTGTGGAGATGAAACAAAGGAGTTAAAGGGAAAAGCCTTTCAAGATATTATCATAGAGGTACTCAGGAGCCATTCATGTAGGGATCTTTCATTTAATTTAATTCTAAGTGTAAGTCATTGCAAGAATTTAGTGAAACAGCATTTCATATTTACATTCTTTTTTTTTTTTAAATTCATGTTTTGCATGGAGAATGTGCTGCAGAAGGCACAGGTTTTTTTTACAAAATTCAACAAGGAGGGTATTGTATTTTCTAGTACAAAAATGATTGTGGAGTGAAAAGGATGCTATCTGTGGAGATGTTGAAAAAGGAGTCACATTCTCCTTAGGGAATACACATCTTGATAGACAGGTTGTGATGCTGAGAAAAATAGAAACATTCCAGATGTTCAGGGCTGATTTTCTCTTTTGTCTTACCAAAGGAGAGCTGAGAAGAAATCAATTGTGTATATGAATTTGGAGCTAAGGAGAGAAGTTAGTTCAGAATATATAAAATTTGGAGTCAACCATATGTTTAAAGCTATGAGAATAGATGAGATCATCCATGAAAAGAGTTGAATATTGAAGCGCAGATGGCCATACATCCAGATCAAGGACCACTGACATTTAGAGTTAACTGACTGGAGGAGGAAGAGCCAGGAAACATCACAAAGAGCAGCCACTGAGACAGGGTGAAAAGCAGAAGACTTGTTTCGTGGTATACATACAAGAAGCTATATTTTTAAGAAAGAGGGAGTAGTCAAGTATGTCAAATCATGCTGAAAAGTTTAATGAGATGATAAAAATAACCATTGTATTTAAGCAAATAGGTTTCTGGTGACTTTTGAAAAGAAGTTTTAGTGGGTGAGAAACTAAAAAGAGAAAGCATGTGGGGTAGTGTTGGTGGTGGGGAACCAGATAGAATTGACAAGTGTTGACAATCCTTTTTCAGATGTTTTTTCTGTGACGGGAAACAGAGAAGGACTAGAGGAACATGGTATCAAGAGAAGACGTACAACAAAAAGGATAAAAATCATGCAAAGGTGAACATTGATGATATAAGACAGAGAACACATAAGTGCAGGACTAAGCCCTTGAGTAGATCTGAGGTGGTGGGATCTAAAGTACATGTACATCAGAGGCTCTTAATACATGCACTGCTACTTACTAAGTTCAATAAGGAGGCCAGATAAAAACTTACAAATCTAGATAGATTGGCACATCTGGTGCTGGGAAAAAGAGATCTGTTCTCTTTCAATTGCTTCTCTTTTTTTTTCAAAGTATATGTCAAGATCATCAACTGAGAATAGGGGGAAAGTTGTTAGCCGCTTAAATACCAAGGTGTGACATAGTTATCTCAGGGACTGGAAATGAATAATAATGAGATGGTGAGTTGCAGAATGTATCAGTGCCTAATTGTTTTCTTTCAGTTGGGATTGCGTTCTGTGACTATTTGGAAACCCACAACAGCAATTTTTTTTTGTTGTTGTTACCATACGTACATTTTAAGTCTTGTTAAATACATTTTGATGTGAAACCACACAGCTTAATAGTTTATAAGTGTGACATTTTGAGTCAATTATGCCTGACTTCAACAGGATAAATTCCTCGATGCTATAAGTCTGAACTTCTTTATATGCCCAATGGGGATGATATTTCTGGAATAAAGAGGTTGAGTACAAATCTGAACTCCACTGCTGACTAAATGGGGACCCTAGACAATTCAATTATCTGAAAATTTGAATTAAAATAGTTCATAACTAATAATATTATCATGAAGATTAGGAAGGATAAATTATTTGCAAATGTCCAGTCTCTTAATTGGACAATGCTCAGTGAAAATTACATATCAATAACAATGGTAGCAGTAGTGGTACTATTCAGGATCTAGTACTTGGTAGTAGCATCATTGTGGCCATGGAATTTTACTTTTTCTTACTACGTTTTAACCAAAATAGTCCTCTTATTGCAGTATAAGTTGAGTTTATAATGGATAGACTTAACCTACCCTGCTTCCCTGTAATAAGACCTAACCAGACCAATGGCTCTAATGCGTATTTTGGAGCAAAAGTTAATATAAGACCCGGTATTCTATTGTATTCTATTGTATTCTATTGTATTCTATTGTATTCTATTGTATTCTATTGTATTGTATTGTATTGTATTCTATTCTATTCTATTCTATTCTATTCTATTCTATTCTATTCAAGACCCAGTCTTATATTATAATAAAATAAGACCAGATCTTATATTAATTTTTACTCCAAAAGATGCATTAGAGCTGATGGTCTGGCTAGGTCTTATTTTCGGGGAAACACGGTATACAGATGTAAAGAGTGTTCCTATACTTTGATCAAGTGTGAAATTTGGCATATTATTTTCAACTATGTATTAAAATGCAATGAGGAAATGGCAGAATCTATTACAAAAAAAAACCTTTTCTGAAAACAAATATGGACAATTTAGGGTAAATTACTATTTTTAGAAGAATCTATAAAAACGTTTTTTTATTTAATTTAAAAATTTTAGTTCCTTTGAATAACAGCTAGTCAGAAGGCCTACCAGTAAAGGAAATCATTTTGATTGTCTACTCTAAGGGAAGGATTCTAGAATTACATGGAATTATTGGGAAAGGTCAGTTGGCTATACGAGTTAGAGAGAAGGTCATATCTTAAAATGTCATTCCTTCCATCTATTCCTAAACAAACAGGTAGTGATCTTTCATTGAAGATCAGTAAGATCCCCAGTAAAATCTGAGATTTCAAATGTACACCAACTGTCCCTTATGAAATTACCTCCACAAACTTTGGTTTTTTATAACCTATGTGCCTGTCAAAGTGGCCTTGTTGTTCATTCCCTGACAGGTGCCATTTTATATCTGCTTCCATGTTTTTCTCAACAGTGTTATTTATTCCTTAAATATGTTTTTCCTTCATCTCCCCATATTAAAATCCTATTATTTTCATTGTCCTAAATCAAATGGAAAGGTATTTCCCCAATACTTCCCATCTGTTGATGTCCTCCTCGCTTTGTAAATATTTTATATCATACGTGTCTCTAAATAGCTACTAATATGAAAATTTAATTGATACTAATATACTTAATGTGAATATTAAGAGTAATATTAAGTACATTTCATATATGCCTATATGTATTAGCTATGCTATCAAGCTCCTGGAGAGAACATGTGTTAAAAACCTTGAATTCTTCTAGTAATAATAATTTAGACATAGAATGTGTTATATAAATATTTGATGCAGCCAGTGTCATGGATGCTGTGCTGCGCCACCCAGGTCTCCCTTCAGGACTGAATTTCTTTCCCCTCCTGCTAGGAAGATTATCCAGCCAAAAGCTTTCAGCCCTTTTTGGGAAATTATTTGGCTGAAATAGCTCTTATTCAGGGTGATTTCCCATTCACTGGGCAGCCCACATCCAAAGACAGGTCAACATGGGAGAATAAATGCTCACCCAGGACAACTCTCCAGGGCCATTCCAGCTTCAGAATTCCCTCAGAATTGGCCCAGGCCTTATGACTGCATCACAGCCTAACCTATAACTCTATCTAATTCTGCTTCTTCTCCTCATATACCACAAAATTGGTGTTGATTCAGAGAGACCATGCCCTAATAAATGCCCCACCTGTGCATTTCCATGTCATAGTCTGCTTCCTGGGGGACCCCAAACCTATGTCAGCCAGGAAGAACTGTTGCAAACGAAAATGCACATTTTTATGTTACACTATTTTTCAAGCTTTTTGAATTACATCTACTATTAGGCAATGGCATTTTGAGCTTAATTTGTCCTTTAAAAATATGTAGATAGCTATGAGTACACTTGATCATGAGGTTCTAGATGATCAAGTTTTGTTGTGACTAACATTCATTAAAAAGACAGGTTATTACACTAATGTGATGCAATAGCCTTTAAATATCCATGACGCTAAGCAATTGGTTATATGGAGAAGTCACAAAATTGTCCTTATTAATTAAATCCACTGTATGGCAACTCTACACGGACCTCTATTTCATGTTTTGAGTCAATGCCAATTTTAACAAGATTCTATACTGGATCAATTATTTTTAATCCAAACTTTGATCATTGCAAACCTTAGTGAAAAAAAAAAAAAGTTTTCTCGAGTTGGATTTCTGTCTCCCTTATGTTAGAATGAATCATTGCTAGAGAAACATCACAGTATTCAATCCTAACTTTTTAATAGTTTTATATTATAAATCGTGTTTAACTTTTCTTGTGTGGATTTTTATAATAGGGAACTACTGATTAAATCAGAGTAGGGAAGTAACAACCAGCCATTCATACTGTTTCAGTGTATTTTCGGAGTTTGACTCTATGTTCTGATTTATTCGTAGCTCTAGTGAGTCAGATATAACAGATAGTAATTGAGATCCTTCAGAGACAGTTTTCATGAGAGGAGACAATTTACATATGGCCTAGCCTACAGCTTCAAGGGATATTGAGGTCAAAAGTGACCAAATATTGTGTGTCTAAGAGCCACCAATATGCAGACTTTGAAGAGTCTGTGCTGCTGACAGTCTTGACTCTAATTCTGTGTCAGTGATCCTTGGCGTGTGAGGGACACTGTGTGTACAAGTGCTCTAATGGCAACCGCAGGGTTCGTGGGGAAGGTCTCATGAAATATGGATAGACTACCTCCTCCACTCTCTGCATCTTCTTTCTTCTCCTCCCTCTATCAAGAATACACAGCTGGTGAGGAGAGATCAAATACAACTCGGAACTGAGATCAGCCACTTCCTCAGCCAGGGGTTCTAAGAAAGGTGTCATTGCATCACTGAAATCATGAAAATGCCAAATCCCTGACTTTTGCTTGAAGAAATAAAATAAAATGTAAGCTTTCTATGTAACAAATGCTAAGTTTTAACTGTACTTTTGTGGTACTATCCAGGCTGAGATTAAAACCAATCTCTTACCTTTATTAAATATATTAATATCATGCTATACTGAATATATAAAAATATCACACTTTTCTTCTAAGTAAACTGACGTTTAATGTAGTTTCAAATGAATACTCCTTTAAATGCAATAGAATCTTTAATCCTTCACTTGATCCTATTCTATTTCCTTGTTAAAATTAGAAAAAAGAGATATCTTACTAGGTTCCTTTATTCTATAAAATCAGTTTATAAAAATTGACGTCATTAATACTTTTGCATAAATCTCTTTAGTCAAGTCAACTTCAGAAGAAATGAAATGCATATGATGAAATCATAAATCATAGGATATAGTTTATTTCCTACCTTCATGAGTTTTCCGCCATAAAGTCATATACACATTCTGTGTCTATTTTTACTGACCGTTGTACTCCCACTGCCTTGTGCTCCATTCATATTCGTTAAATAAATTAAGACTTTTTAATGGAATAGAAAAGACAGAAGATACTTATATTGTAATGCATTTAGATCTATTTGCTCTTTATTTCTTGATGCCTTAAGATTGTTCTGGAGCAAGACTAACAGTAGGAGATTTGATCTCTTCCCAAAAACCCTGCTGTTCTATGTTTTCTCCCACTTCTCACCCATCTTACTCTGTTGCTATGTCTTCTCACACAATATTTCTACCTCTTCTAACCAATATTACTATGTTCCCTACAGTGTTATTGTTGTGTTTGTTATGTAAGCATGGGGTAACAGGTGGTAAGAAGCAAAAAAATACTATCAGTATACTTCGGGAGGACATACAAGTAAAACTACCAAGGATTGATCGATTGATTGATTGATTGATTGATCAATTTTAATATAGGTAGTTTACATGTAAGCATCAACTTTTATTTTTGTGGCTGGAACAATGTATAACCTATACTAAACTAGAATCAGCTTTATGATAATCTCTTATTCATGTATTGAACAGTATGTTTCTATATTAACTTCTAGGTTCCAGTCACTGTGGTTCTAAATTTAGGGGAAAGAAAATATATGAAGGAAGGGAAGTAGAAAGAAAGAAGGAAGAGGTGATAGAAGGGATGTAGGAAGGAAGAAATGAAGGAAATTAGTTGGTGATATGTACTGTGAAAAAAGGACAGACGAGGGAATTTAATTAGGCAGAATGATATGTATGATGTAATTTTAAGGACTGCATTTTTTTTTCCTGGTTAAATCTAATTATTTTTTTTATTTTTGTTTTTTAACTAGAGTTTATTGGGATGACAATTGTTAGTAAAGTTCCAGAGGTTTCAGGTTTACAATTCTGTAATACATCATCTATATATCACATTGTGTGTTCAACACCCAGAGTCAGTTCTTTTATCACCATATATTTGATCCCTTTTACCCTCATCTACCACCACCCCCTGCCATTACCCTCTGGTAACCACTAAACTACTTTAAAAACTGATTTTTTTTCTGAGTGATATTAGAAAACATTTTGGGTTCTAAATAGACAAAAGACATTATCTAATTTTAATTTTGAAGGGATCACTCTGGTTGAAATATACCAGCTAGAGAAAAATGTCTTTTTTTAATGTTAAAAATAGATTAGATCAGAGACATTAGGTCGGAGGCACGCTACTACCCAGTGTAGCAGGTCAGCTGGACTCATCTGGGAATTTGGCTCCTTAGGTTTTTCTCCCCCAATATTCTCTGCACATGGTATACACTTCTAGTCCAAAATGGGTGTTTGTGCTCCAGCCCTCCTGTCCAAATTCTAGCCTTTTCTTTATAGACTCTGCCTGGGATTTACACATGACCCTTCAGCACCACACCATTAACCAGAGTTGAGTCCCATGGTCTTGCCTAGCTGCAGGAAGGCTAGAAAATATATTCTTTAACCTGGCCCTTCATTTGCCTGCTCAAAAGTTTTAAAAAATACAAAGGTTTTCGTGTTGCTCTCTTACTAAATGATTAGGGAAAATTCACAAAACAGTACAAAGAAGGAGGAGGACAATAAGTTGAAATAGAAGTTCAAGCTCAAGATCTTAGAATCTGGTCTTTGGAAGGGAAGTATGTGGACCGTCCAGTGCTCCCTAATTCGGAGCACCTGCTCCTCTCTTATCTTTCTTCATCAGCTCACATATTTTTTCTGCCATCTCTACCCCCTCATATGCTTAATTCTTGCATACATTTGGGCTTCATACATTTCTTCAAAGGAGTCTTCTCTAGCCACACATTATATTATTTCACCTTCTGTTACTCCCTCATTGTTATCTATTTTCTTCCTTTATAGAACTTAACACAATTTGGGATTTTATACATGCATAAGTATTTTATTAACATCTGTCTCTCTTACTAGGCTCTAAAAGACATGAGTGGTATTTATGTCTTCTTGGCTCATGATTGTATTTTCAGTTCAAGCACAATGCCTGACATGTAGTTATTTCTTAAACATATTTGTTAAGTAAATGAACATCTGAATAAATAAATTCATATCGTATTAGTAGTAGAAATCAAGCCAAGGGATTGGATTCAGAGGTCTTAATGCTGAAGTCCAGGAGACTAGAAATTTCCTGGAATCATTTTAATAAGTATATCAAATCTGGTAGAAGAATTTGTACACATGTTGCTTGTGCATGCATAATGACCATCATAATATTTCATTACCTCTATTTCAGTTAAACAAAAAAAATGGGAGTGTGGAAAGCTACAAACTAAATAGCAAAACTTGATGTTATTCTACAGGCCTAAATAATAGTTCTTACACTATTTAAAAATATATGAAGTAGTCTTCTGAGAAGCACCTGTTCATGCTTTAAACCTTATAATAATTTCTTTATGGTATTAGGTTTATATAATAATCAGATAAAAATAAAGATAGTGGCAGTCATTAGCACATCTGCCTTTCTTTGTTTAGAGATTTAACAATCTGAACTAAGAATTTATAGAATAGAGGGACTAATTCCCAAGTGGTCAGAAATATAAAAGCGAATTACTTGGGCAGATTTGAGCATTATTTTACATTACAAATATAGTCATGCTCATCATCACATATGTGTTATAAATGCATGCTATGGGTAAAGATAAACAAAATGCATTAGGAGTTTTCACTGATCTTTAAGAAGGACAGAAAGACTGTTGCTACTATTTAGTGAAGCAGAGAACTTGTCCGATGCATGAGACAGAGTATTTGTTTTGGAGTCCTGTCAACCATGCAGATAGTTGATAGCTTCTCACAGTCAGACAGACACTTTTTAGTACAGGTTTACTATGGCATATAAGAAACAGTGACCTGTGATACAGCCAAATGACTGCTAAAATGGTATGAAAAGAGATTTCAACTCCCTAAGGCACTGCTAATGTACCTGAAATTTTAAAAGTGCATTTCAGTAGTTATGAAAGAATCCAAATGGAAAGACTGGTGCCCTCACTTTATCCACATCAGCTCTCAGCAAAGACAGACATCCCTGATTGCTGTCATCACATGTAGTGGAAGCTCAAGGGATGTACAAGATTGCTTTACTCTCTGTTTGATCTTGGCCCTCTTTGTTTGATTCTTGCCTCTCTGCTGAGATTTAAATGTAGTGGGATGCAAGAGAGAATGCTTATTTTAATGTGCATTTTTGTAGATAATGACTTAGAAAGAAAGTGACTACATAATTTATATAAGTTATCTGATTAGCATGCTGATTCTCTCTCACTAAAAGCTTGAGCAACATTTGATTGTTGAGCTCCAGGAGATAGTTTTCATAGCCTATTGTCAATACAGGTAATCCTCTGATTTTACAGATGTACATTTTCCTGGAAAAGCTATTATGAGTTAAATTAGCATTAGTCAAATTAAATTTTCTCCCAGAAAAAGTAACAAGGAAGATTCTTTTTGAAGACCTAATATTCAACCTCTTATAGATAAGAATATACTTTTGCTAAGGTTAGGGACTGTATCAATAAAGAAATTGAATGGAAAGATATATCAGCAGAGCACAAGCTTTTATAAAAAAACATACATAATTTAGAGAGTAATGCATTGCTAATGATAGAAGAATACATTCAATGTGATTAAAAAAAACAAAAAAAAATTGTGTACGAAAGACACTGTTCATATCTTTCAATGCTTCTGAATAGTTGCTGATCCTAACAGAGATAACTTAATCTCTCTTATCATAAGTAGACATCTATTAATGGATTTAATAATACTTATTTCACAGGTTGGTTTTTGGTGTAGAATGTCAGCTAAGAGTTAAGTAAGATAAACTGGGTTTCCACTTCAGCTCTATTAATTAGTAGATGAGACCCCAGGTGATTGCTGATTGCCCCCAGTGTGCAGTCTCTCTTACTCCCTTCTGGTAATCTTTCTGCTTCCCTTAGATAGAAGGCAAGTCTTGTGACTGAGTTGTGGCCAGTGGCGTGTGAGCGGAAGTGATATAAGCACATTCTGGGTCTCACCCTTTTAAAGTACCTGTGTATGCTCCACTGCTCTTCCATCACTCATTGGGCTGGAATGGAGACATGGCCGTAAAGAACGACCTTCAGCCATACCAATGCCAGCAAAGCCCTAAGGATGACAGAACCACTGGGTAGTAGGAATTGGGGTTCCTGATGATCTTGTGACACAAAGCTGCCCTCTTTACCTGACTGACTGTGGGCTGAGAGCAGTTTCTGTCTTATTCAAGCCAATGTATGTTTGTGTCCCTTTATTGTAGCAAAATGACTGAAAACCAAACAAGGGTGACTTCGAGAAAGGGGATAGACTCCCCAAAGCTTTGGTATCATAATTTATAAAATTGAGATAGCAACAGTACTTACTCATGAGGTTATTTTGAAGAAAAAGTAGTTATTGTATAAAAACCATTTAAAATAGCACTTGGCACATATTAGCATTCAATAAATGTTAACTATGTTTATTTTTTATTCTTCTAGTTAGTATCTTAATTGTTATGGTTGCAAAGAACATCTTTAATTTCAATTCCATGAAATCAGGTAGTTTTTAGATTTTATCCCAAACATTTTCAAGAAAGTTCCTGAGTTAAATTTTTGGTGTTTTTTTTGAGAAAGTGTTGTACATACTGCTGTTTGCTAGTGTTGTATGGGTGTGCACGTGTGAATATGTGTGTTTTGCATTGCAAATTTTCCTAGAGCACATCAAGTTTCCAGTTACTCTTCTGCCCTTGAAAAACATGTATCTTTTAGTTTTCAGAGCCGCCATCTCATCTGATGGGATGGTGGCTCTGAAACCCATCTTGAGCCACATAATTATTTTAAACTGTGATTCTCTTTCACACCTCATTCTCTTTTACAAAAAACAAATTTCCATGACTTTCCCTTGAATGTAGACTATTTTTTAAATTTCTCAGCATAATATTGGAAAATACTTTTCAGTTAGTTATAACAGTGAGCATCTATCCTGGTCTGATTTTTCTTAATACATTACATGACGATCATTTGTCTGTATTCATAAAAATCATTATTCTTTACCTTATGTTACATCTTGTTTTCTTAGTGCGTTCTTTAGAACAGCAAGTGAGTTTAGCAAATGTATGCTTTCCCTTTTCAGCCTCTACTGAACAGAAAAACATACAGAAAGAAGGTGAAATGGACATTGGAACAATCCGATGTCTACCCTCACTATAAATCTCATTGTTTTATTCATATATAATAGTCCCCTTTGTTCTAATACTTTCTTACCTTTCTGTTTACCCCTCTGTATTTGATTCCCTGCCCCCCTACTCTTTTTCACCCTGCAGCTTGAGTTAATAATGAAACTTCCGTCTCCACCTGTATCAAGGAATTTTATACAACAAAGGGAGACAATCAGTAGTATGCTTTTTCTAATTATCATGTCATAGTGAACTAAGAGCATTTTAAGAAAATGTAACACGCTCTATCTTTGCTAAAATGTTGGATTTATTCATGAACGATAGCCTAATTTGTTTCTTTCCACAATTCTGTGTTGTAGGTATTAGTCTCATTTTACAAAGAATAAAATGGGAGTATTTTGAAAAATAATTAATCAAAGATCATGCATCTTGTAAGTTTAGGACTGGTGGTCTGTTCTTAATACTGTGTAGTCACAGATTGCCTGCATTTTGAAGCAAGCTGAACTCCATTTTTCCAAGTTTTACCTGGAAAATAAAAGCAGAGAGTTGAAATTATAGCGTTGTCTGCAAAAGCCCATATTACTCTCTCTGTCATGGGACCTGTTTTATGGTGAACAGCACAGTTTCACTGAGCATACACACAACCATTCTTACCTATTGAAAGGTGATGCTACCTTCCTTGAACCTCAGCATGCACTGCAGCTTCTGTTGCTTCGGTCTCTGAGGCTTCATATTGTTGGTTAATTTACATGCTCTGTCAAGTCATAGAAGAAAAATCACGTACTCGTTAGTTCAGCACAAAGGAAGTTTATGTGATCTGCAAGCAGAATATGCTTTTACTTCTATTCACTGTGTCACCTTTACTTGTTAAGTGTCCATTCTATATGACACAAATCTAATTAAATGCACTGTCAGCCAGTACAATCTCTAATATTATGAATCCACTTCCATATGTTTCTGAATTAGATTAAACAACAATAAGTATGGATATTGAACTGTGGATAGTAACTGCATTGTAATTCCCCTTGAAATGCCAATCTGGGGGTCAGTTGAAAGAAAAACATAGCAGAAATATCTTTTTAAAATATCAAATTCATGTACGCAGGTTATATTATAGTTGCCTAGAATACTAAGATTTGGAAATAATTTCATAAACCTAGTTGTATCTTTTTACTTTATTGTATTTTACTTATGGGCCCTGTAGTGACTATAATGTAGTGACTGTATCAAAAATCTTATCTCCCCAAAGTAACAAAAATAGACATCTCTTTAAACTAGCATGAACTTTTGGTAAAATTTTAAACATCTTAAGATGCTCATCTTTGCTAATTAAATGTAAAATATATAGTATGAAAATCTCTCTGTCCTCTTTTAAAGCTCAAATCTGTACTTAAATTGAATATATCACTAATATTTAAAATATCAAAAGTGCTATCAAATGATATTATGTAAATTAAGAGATCAGTTAACATTATGATTTTTTAAACTATCCCCTTAAAGTTGAATGAAACAGTTACTAGACCTCAATTATTTTAATTTTTATTTAATCTATTTTAAAGAGGCAACAATGGCATTATTGTCCATTTAGCAATCATTTGGGAATAAAAGAAAATAAACTCAATTTTACAGGATAAAATTCAAGGCATAATTCAGATTTTTTACTAATTTTCAGACATACATGCCACATATTTGCTGCTGAACAAATCATCTTGTGTTCATTACACATGGAGTTGCATTGCCATTTTTTTCTTTTTAATTATATAAGCCTTAGTACATGACATATACTTTTCAGCGCTGAATAAGAAAGTCATGCTGACCGACTTCTTTGACTTTATAAACGAGCAATGGCAAGATATATTAGAAATAATAAATGTAAGTCATTTATTTTAATTGTGTTCAGTCTATGAAGAGTCAGTACAAGGGCTGTAAGAACATGTAAGAGGCCTGGACTCAGCTCAGTCCAGATAGAGATAGAAATAATCACATAACCCTTCCCTTAAGCTCTGACTGAAGGATAAACAAGAGTTAGCCCAGTTAAGGGTGTGTGTGTGTGTGTGTGTGTGTGTGTGTGTGTGTGTGTGTGTGTGTGTGTAAAGGAATAGGCTGCTGTGGAGGGAGAGCATTCAAAAGAGAAGCAGAACAGCTGAGGTTCCACATAATGTCAGCAAGTCATGACCCTGGAAGAGGAGACTGGCAGGACAAATATCATACAGAGCCTTGCAGGACTTTGAAGGAATCAGTGTACCATTTCTTATTCCATTAGTATGCATACCTTATTTGCAGAGAACTGTGGCAACATGGGCAGAAAATGCTACTGTGTTACCATTTATATATTTGTATTGTTCGTTGAGAATGAAATTTTCCCATACACAAAATAGGAATGAGGGAATGAATAGCTTCTCAGGGCATTCACATTCCTTCCAGAATTTTCCATAGTACTCTAGTCTTATTTGGTTTTGTCAGAGATTCTTATTTGAAAATATTAAGTGATTCAGTTTCCTAATCTATTATTTAGTGGTAAGCAATGGTTATTTTATATTCATTCTAGTTTGTGTGGAGATTGGGGTTGGAAGATCCATCTTGCCTGTAAGGATTTTCTTCCAAATACCTACAATATCAGTTTTATCCCATTCTATTTCACAACATTTTGGTAAACATGGAGTTCTCATTAAAGTCAGAATTACTTGTACTCTCTTCAAATCACTGAGAATATTTAGGAATTTCTGTTTCAGTAGTTTTCAATTTCAGTGTGACTTCTGATTTAGTACCCTGGGGCAGAGTTCAGGAATCTATGTTTTAAATAATACCTTAGGGCGATTATTCTGCAAGAGATTAATAGATTTGCAATTTGACCATTTCCTTAGGAGAAAAAAAAAAAAATCCCCAGGACTCAGAAAAACGACCAAAATTGCCCAAATTGAGCCAGAGATTAGTCATGTCTAAATGAGAGAGTGAATTCTGTATATCTACCTTCTTAGAAGAGTTCTATACCTTGAGTGGACATCCTGATGTAGCAAACTAAAAATGCAAATTTTCACATCCTAACTGTAACTAAAATTTTCTGCTTTTTTTTTTTTTTTTTTACCTCCCACTATAAATCCTTCAGAGGGATGTGAGCCCTTCATTAGACATGGGCTCAGGATACTACCATGTCATTCTTGTTTTTGCAACAGAAGTTAGCTGGCATAGAGCTAGCAGCAAAATACCTAGACTATCTGGCATGATTCTGGTAACTTTCATTCTTTTCTGTAAGTGACATCTTTTTAAATATTAAAATCTTAGACCAGGAAATGGGTTTTGTTTGATTATCAGATTAATCACTGATCTCACTACATGGCCTTCTCTGGAAGAACTGTCCAAATTCCACACTGTTTATTTCTTGTGTCTACGTTCAGAAAATGATTGCTGTTGACACCAAAAACAAAACTGTTTTTTTTTTAAAGCTATCAGTGTCATTACACATAAATGATATTTGTTAATGCATGCAACTAGGTTTATGAAATGAGTAACTACACTGCAAGTAAATTTTCACACTGAAGAGAATTTAAGAAGATCTATTCTGACAATCTGTACGAATGCTATATAATCCTGTAAACATTAAAAAAATATATATGTTTGTATAATCTCATGATTAAAGTATTTATTTTAGAATGGATGAGGGAAAAAATAACTGGTGTGTGTGTGTTTCAATCTTTCATCACACTAAAGATGCACTTTCAAAATATGTTCAGTACTATGTATGATGTAAGTAGACTCTGTAAATAAAAATAATGTCAGTGAAATAATGGGGAATCTCACTTTTACAAAATATTGGTGTGCTGATGCAGGAACATTAATCACTATATTGTATGTTTTAGGACAAATCATGAGCCCCATAGTTATGGTAATATAAAACTGGGGGTGCCAAAAAATGTTTACACAAGACCTGTATTAATCTTTTGTTATGGGTATATATTATTACAATTTTAATACAGTTTTTTCCTGTCTTAAAATGTGTAAGCATATTTTTGGCACCCTCTGTATGGATATTTGTTCACTTTTACTCAAAGAAACTCTAGCAATTATTTTCCTTTAATATGGGAATTAAAGAATTAGTCTGCAATACACACCTTCCCCCACACACCTCCACTCTCCCCACCAAGGGTTAGTGGTTGGGTATGGGTGTGTTTAACATATGTGTGGAGGTAGGCATGCATGGTTGTGTGTTCTAGAAGGGCATTAAGTTGTTAAGGTATATATTGAAATTGTTAGTGTCAACCAGAATTTCTTTCCTTTGTTAGTTTTTAATTCTTATAATGTAGATCTGCTAAAAACTGCCTACAGAATAATTGTGCCAGCAGGGAATGTTAGCACTTCATGTCGAAATATCATCTCATCCCTCTGTAAGAATTGTTCTTTCTACTTTTATAGAAAGACATTAAAAAGAAAGAGCCTCTGTAAATTTCATGTGAGGAAAAACAAACAAACGAAGAAAAACAAAAATCTTGAAGATGTTAAAATGAATAATGAGCTGAATTCATTCTAGTGTATGTGAATGAAAGTAGCATACCAGCATATCTTTGAAAATAACTAAAGGAAAAAAATTATGGGCCCTTTAGAACTTCACTGTGGAAAACAGTAAGGGAAAAAAGCATATATATATATATATATATATATATATATATATATATATATATATATGATCTCAAATACTGAAGGGGGGAATTTTAGTATATTAAATAATTTCATCATACAATTAAGAAAATAATTGCAATAAGTGATAATTTAACTCAACCAAGAACTATTAAAAAATAAATTAATCACTCAGTGTGGAAGTGAGTTCTCCACCCACTGAAAAGTTTTTGTAAAGACTAGATAAGTCTCCATCAGAGACATTGCAAAAGAGATTCCTGCATTGCATGTGAGATTATTATACACTGTGTTGAAATATTTTTTTCAGTTCTAAGGTTCAGTGGTTCTAAGAGTTTATCAGATTTACCACTAATGTGTTGATTTTATTTAAGTTATTCATTTGACCTAGAAATTTAAAAAAATAAATAAATAATTACCTGATTTTTCTCCTCTTTTCTATCCCTATTGCCTGAGTTCGGATACTCACTGTGCAAAGCTCAAACCAGTCATCCTGTCTCTAAGTTTGTCTCATATATGTCCAAATCTGCTTAAAATTTGTCATTGTCTCCCCATATGTTGCAGAGGAAAAATATTCATTCATTAACACAATACTCAAAAATCTGAAATAACTTTTCTTTTTAGCCTTCCCTCCTAATGCAATGCTTCTTGAGTAGGTGTTATGGACTGATTTTTTTTTCCTCCCCCAAATTCATATGTTGAAGCCGTAAGCCCGACTTCACCACATTTGGAGATACTACCTTTAAAGAGGTGATTAGGTTAAATGAGGTCATAAGGGTGGGGCTCTTATTCAATAAGACTGATGTTTTTATAAGAAGAGATAGGGACACCTAGAAATGGGACACTAGGTAGGGACACCAGGGATGTCAGTACACAAAGAAAATGCCATGTGAGGACTCAGTGAGAAGATAGCCACCTACAAGCCAAGGAGTGAGGCCTTGAGAGAAACCAAACCTGCTGATAGCGTGATCTTGGACTTGCCTCCTCACAACTGTGAGAAAATAAATTTCAGTTGTTTAAGCCACCCAGTCTATGATACTTTGTTATGGCAGCCCTAGCAAACCAATACCAGTTGCCTATTTTATGCATCCATGCTAATGTCTAGATTTTTTTGTCATTGTTGTTATCATAACTCCATGGGTGCTACTGGCATCTCTTGGGTGGAGGCAGGGGATGCTGTGCTGCTAAACATTCTACAATGCACAGGACACCACACTTGTTTATTCCATCCTAAATCCCTCTTCTAAACATCATGTTCCTCCCAGTGTTGGGTTAGAACATTCAGTTTGTGTTCACATCTCAATGAAAGTTTTTTTTTCCATCACCTCAAAGACAAATATATGCTCTTCATTTCTACCTTTACTGCTGTTTTATATATTTTTTAAATCTACTACTGCGTTTTATACAATGGCTTTTCTATATTAATTATTTGTCTTTCAATTTCTTCTGTTGGTCTTTTAATTTTTTGGTATTATGTTTCCATGAGTTGTTGAACCTTGTATCCCATGTATCTTTCAAGAAATTTATATGATTTAACCTAGTATATTCCTAACTCTCCTGAAACTGATTATTATTTTGCCCCATTATTAACAACTGAGATAACTAGTTCTTTATCATGGACATTCTAAGATCAGGGGGCATGGGAAGGTGTATTTTTAACAAGGATCTCAGGTGATTGCATCAAACTGGCAAGTTGAAACAAGTTTTATTCAATCCTAATATACGAAATAGCATGTATGCCTGATATTTAACAGTATATATATATATACACACACACACACAGACACACACACACACACACACATATATATGGCATCTGAAAAATTTCACAGTCATAATTTTATAGAACTATGGAATGTTAGAATTGTATACTATCAATTGACAAATACAAAAATTGCAGCACAGAGAGTTAAAGACTTCGAGTCACAGAATTTTTAGAGCCATTTAGTACTTATTAATGGTCATTATACAAAGACATCATGAGAATATCATGGACATTTAAAATTGGTTTGTGTCTTAAAGATGATCTAGTCTAATCCCTAATTTTTAGGGATTTTTAGGAAATCATAATTCTCAGATAGTTTCAGTGAATTGACTAGTTACCCAACCCATAATTGTGATACCCAGACTACAATCTTACCATTTACTCCTAGTGATTCCTCCCCAAATCAGTAAATTTCACTCACTGAAAAATTTATTTCTGACCTATGTGTAAAGAGTAAGTTAATATCAAAAACTAAAATAATAATTTAGTGTAATATACCATAGTTAGAGGTACTCGAGGAAAACTACAGTAACATTTATACTGGATTTAAAAAGAACATCCTACTTGTATTATAATCTTAAAATAATAAATTATGTGTGTGTGTGTATGCGTGTGTGCACACTCATGTGTCTATATACACGTGTGTATTTTAATCAATGTCCTTTCTGGCATTAAGTCAGTGTTGGGGACTAGGTTCCATTTTGATGCCTCTATCAAGTAACAGAAGCCAAGTATTCTGGTAGAAATATGTTGCCTTCATTATCTTTGATTTTCACATCACTTTATATTTGAATGGTATTTTGAGTGAAAAATAATAAATTCTAGATTTCCTCATTATTCTCTATATCAATTAGAAAACATTCATATATTAATAACAGAAATTCAACTGTAAGAGCTTAAACACATTAGAGTTTATTCTCTTACATTCAAAAAAGGTGGAAGTAATCAGTCTTAAATGCATAAAAGCATCAAGAAACAAGGTATCTTAAATTCTGCTTTGCTATCCTTAGTACATGGCTTCCATTTTCAAGGTCAAAGGTGGTTTGGGTATCCACCTGGGGCATTGTGTTTTTGAAAAGGAAATAAGAAATGGAAAGACAAAAAAGGCACCTGCCAGGTATTTTTCCTCTCTTAATGAGCTCTTCAATAAGCACTACTTACATCTCACTGGCCACTCTTGGACTGAGGGGAGGCTGGAAAATAATCTTTTCGACAAGTACGTTGTCATCTGTAATGAAATCACAGCTTTGTTACTATAAAGAAGAAAAGACACATTGGGTATTCAATCAGCAGTCTTTGCCAATCTGAGCTTTATTAATACTTTTACATCTCTTCAGCTGTTTTCACCTTTGGTTAAGGTAACATGTTCATAAGGTCTAAACTGGTATAACTAAGGTATTTTAATCTTTGGTTACATGCTATACTCTAAACCCCAGGATCTAATACTAACCATGCCTGGCCTTTGTCTCAGTAAAATTAATGGAAAAAAATGAAAAAAATACCCATTTTATAATAGAATTAGGTGATGTAAATATGGAGGGTGACACATGCAAGCATCTTTCCACATAAACCACAGCATATAATGCAAAAATTCTTGTTTTCATATATGCAAAATATAATCATCATTATAGGAAATAATGGTAAAGACATCGGTGTATGGTTTGACGTTATGGTTAAATTCTTTTATTTTGAACTTAACATTAATCATGGTTTTGTTTGTTTTATTTTTAGAAACTCAATTGGAATGTTTCAAATGTGAATGTTTTTTAGTAATTAATTCAATATCTTAAATGCTACTTTCAAATGGACTACGTATAACTTTATCACATGCAAAAATTTAAAGCCAGCTAAATAAATCTGGTACCTTTTCAAATGATTTTGTTTTCTTACAGATATGTTGTCTGATGTATAGAGTATAATAATTTTATTGCATGTATTTTGGTTCTATGAAGAATACAATTCTAAGCCTTTTAAATTTTGAAAGCTAAAGGAAAAGAGGATGAAAGAGGCACTGCTTCGAATAAGGCAGGGATGTATGAGTATAGAAGGCTCTTTTCCCTAAGACTTAGCCCTTAGACGTTCAGTCCTTCATGAAGAAAGGTTGAATATGGGCTTCTTTCCGATAAGTTACACTGGTAAGGCTTGTGCCTGTTGAAGGCCTATTAAGTCCTGTGCTCAAGGTACTGAATATTCTATGTGTATTTCTCATGTTAAAGGGATCAAAACTTCTTTTTATCTTCCAATCCTATATTTTGTGTATCCATTCAAATACTTCATTTAAACATTGTTCTGTTCCTAGGCCATTAGCAAATGACTAATACACGTATTTGTAAGTTTTTTTTTTTTTTTTTTTTTTTTACTTTGCTTAAACAAGTATAAAGCTCTTTTACCATGACTAGTAAATAAATCTGTTAATTTATATATTATCAAATAAATGGATACAAATAATTTAAGTTATCAAATATAACCAAATTGGAACTAATATTGATATAACTTTATGCAGTTGTTTCCCATGCTATTTAAATTTAATCATTTTAAATTTCATGGAGATTAAAATCTTCAAAGTGAATGACATCTGCATTGAAACTTGCAGCACGTTATAAATATTGAGGTGGTTGGAATGTTTCCTGTATCATGATTTTTTTTTAAATACACAATTGTCTTTCTAAATTTATCCTTTCAAAATATTGTAAGACAATTTTCCATGTATATTATACTATTTATTATTGAGCTCTTGATCTTCTGACATAACTTCTACATTTATCAAAGTATATTAGGAAGGGACCTTTGAGGTATTAGCTATATTCTGTATATGGATCTGAATACTTCTTACATATTTTTCATGTTACAATTTTCTATATGCTACAAGGTCAGGTGTAAAATTAATTGAGATGTGTAGTTAAGATATGCACTTTTATAGTTGTATGTTGTAGCTCAACAAAATTTAAAAATATATATTAGAAGTTGTTTCTTGTATAGTGTGATTTTTTTCTATTATGAAACAAATGACATATTGTAGTTACTTTTTATTTTTAAAGACAGTACCTTTTTTACTTTTAATTTTGGTATTTTTAATGCTTAGTAAAGTATCTAGATTATAATGGAAGCTTCATAAGTCTTTACTGATTGAATGAATCAAGAATCCATTGCCAGAGAAAAGTTGTGTACCACATCTTATAAGTCAGATGGAAAAAGTCATAAGATTTCACTCATATGTGGAATATAAAACTGAAAACAACAAATGAACAAATAACACAAACAAAAACTCATTGTCACAGACAACAGTATGGTCGTTACCAGAGGGAAATGGGCTGGAGAAGAGGTAGAAAAGGGTAAAAGAGGTGAGATATATGGTGACAGAAGGAGATTTGACTCTGGGTGGTGAACACACAATGTGATATACAGATGACGTATCATAGAATTGTGTACTTGGAACCTATATAATTTTATTAACCAATGTCACTTCAATAAATTTAATAAAAAGAAACTTCTAGAAAGAACAGTGTGCATTACATATGAAGAATAGGAAAAAGAAAAAAATGAGAAAATTGGTGACCAGGAGGATCCAAAGTAGGATTGTTCAAGGATGAGGAAGTGGTTTGTTGGAGTGACTCTGGTCTTCATCTTCAAACAGAATTTGACTTAGTGCTAAACGGAATGATAGAGGGTGGGGGTGCTTAAAGTAATGCCATAGAATAACTTAACAGCAGAATAGAAAATGTTATTTATTTTTCCAAGATTGTTATACAGATAAAATGAGATATCTTTCCCAAAGTATTTTGAAAACTGAAAGTTATATAAATATTTTTCTCCTTCTCCTTCTTTCTCCTTCTCCTCCTATTATTATTAGTAGTAGTAGTAGTATGCTTTCACTTTTTTGGTGAAAATTTTAATTGAATTAATGTAATATCTTGCTTTAATGTGTAATTAACTTCAACTTTGTTGTAATTATAAAATTTTAATCTATCATAGTGAATTTAGATTATTTAACTGAACTTTTGAATAGTTCCAAAGAAAATACTGTGAAAACACAATTCAGAATAACTTCATAGTGGGTTTTTAAATGCTTACTATATAGAATTGGGGTTGACTTAGAAGTATTGTGACACATAAAATGGCAATTTTATGAGATTCTATCTTACAGATCACTCTTAATGGTTTTGTAAGCATAGGTTTGTCAAACTATCCCAAAACGCTAAGAAACAAGTGAGAAAGAGAATTTTGTAATGTTTCTTTATTAGGTATTATCATTTAAAAATCTGAACAATATGACTTAAAAAGTTAAAATCCAATTAGTAAGTCTCTGAATATTGAGGTGAGTCAATTCAAAGATTAAGAATTGCAAATATATTGTTTTCATTAGTTTTTTGCCCTCATTTTAAATATTTATTTATTAATTCCACACCATTATTAAATTAAAATATGTGTAACTTCAAATTTGCTTCCTCCTAATTAAAGAGGAATTGGTAATAGGGGAAAAAATCAGTTTTGTTTTGCCCCTAAATTAATATTTTTCTTTTTATATGTTTTTTGATATTAACAAACAACTAAGTGGATTTTACCCATGGATATAACTTTATTTGATGTGATTTTGTTTTCTGATGATATCAAATTTGCACATCAATATCATATTTAAACAAACTGAATCCACAGACTAATCTGTGAATTTGGATAATAGTATGTTTCTAAAATGTTCATTGAATTATTTTCACCTCTATCTCTATATTATGCTTGTATATAAATGCATAGTTTCAAAAGTTTATAAAAAACATATTTGTAACTAGACATGAAATTTCAGGTTGTTCAACATTTTTTAATGCATGTCCATGTAATATTATTTTACCACATATGTAGGTGACTATCTTCTGATTTTACAATTTAATATACATTAATATGAATAGCATGTGTCTACTCAGGCAAGTAGTACTCAAGAATATATTCTTTTATTCTTAAATATCTCAATAAAACTATATATATATATATATATATATATATATATATATATATTATCAAGTAGTACAAATTTTTGAATTGATATATATGCATATGTAGCAACACAAAATATGAAATGATGGAATAATGTGAAATATTTGAAATATCATAAGAAAGTCTTCTCCTTAGTGTTTGTCAGTAGCCTTACAGTACTTAAAAGTAGGAGTCATGATATATTTAGACAGCCAGAAGTTATGTCTAGACTTCCTTTCAAGTTATCATTGATCCTCATGCAGTGGAAAATAGCAACCCGGTTGCCAAATATGATTCATGTGAAAGTATTTTTCCCTGGAGAAGTATTTTTCTCTCTTCAAGGGTAGCAGTAAAGATCTTGATCTGGTGGTCTGAGCTATGTCATCTTTTTTAAAGATAGTTTAAAAGTCATTTGCTTTGCTGTGAGAGTGAATTATGTGATATTAAGTGCTGTAGTAGGACCATTAAACATTATATCATCAATCTTTTTAGGATGTGCAAAGGCCAGTGTCCAAAAGGCCATTTTTTAATTCCCATTTTAACTCCACATGAAGGCAATTTTTGTTGTGTTCCTTTTTTTTTATTTTTATTTTTAACACAACTGACATTATTCAGAAAAAGCTAAAAGCCTCCCCGTACTCCCCATGCAGACACAGCCACAATCCAAACACTGGAAAGTTTGTCTTCAACGTATAAACAAACAGATGGAGCTATTTCCAAAATTGGAATAGTGATATTAATCACCATCAAGTAATTAAGACATAGTCACAATATTGAAATGTCCTGGAATTCCTTGGATCTGTAACTAATAGAAATAACATATTGTGTAGTTGCTTGTTCAAAATAATTAATCTCTCTAATATGTAATTTTACGAATAAACAATATTGAATTTTGTATTCTCTTATAGAAATTACAATTTTTTTATTAGTTTTCCAAGATATTTAAAGTGGGGGATAGGGAGAATTGAGGAGGAGAAAAAAGAAGAAAATAATTTCTTTTTATTTCTAAGTCAGTATTCTAACCAAAATAAAATTTTGTGCTTTGAGTACTACATTTAAAAATAGGTTGTATTTAAAGACAAGCCAGTAGAATTGATCTTGATTCTTCCCATATTTCTTGATAAGTTAAAGAAACGATGTCACAAAAGAGATATTCCTGGTATTTTGTTATTTTCAGTGTGTGTGTGTTAAACTTTTTCAATTATTGTTCATGTTTGATATAATCCTCTGGCAGATTTTTTTTTTAATACTGTCAAATCCACAAAGTAAAAGAAAAGACAAGAAACAGTAGTTAACATAGTTTTTGTTGAATACCTTTTGTGTACTTTTAGCTTTTTGAAATACCCTGTTTCTAAAAACTCTAGGTTGTAAATTGACATTTCAATACCTGATCATAGAAGCGTTTCTTATATTGAAAATGATAGGGTTGGAACATATGATTTAAATATAACATTAAGGAAGTCAGAACTACCAGTGTATTGCTAAGAATTTTAAGATATTTAACTATCAAATGCAAAAGAATATAAAGAAACGGGATGGGATCCTAGAAGTTAAAAAGAAAGCAGGTCTATACAAGACAAATTAATCTAATTACTGACCTGAAGTTTATTCTTTTACCTTAAATTCATAGTGTTTTTCCTACTTAAACTTTTTTTTTTTTTTTTCTCTCTAAATGTGTGTGAGCTCTCTGTCTCTGACATGACTTCCCTGCTTAAGCCAGCTATTGGGGAATTGACCTGGATTTCCATCTTAATGCAGATGGTAAATAATACTGCAGGCCTTCTTCCTGTTTAGGTTGGAGAACTTTATGTAAGAGGAATTTAGTGACTAACATATTTATGATATCTGCTTTGAAAATGAGAGGGTTTCAACAATATTTTTTTCTAATGATGTCATATGTTTGTTTTGCATACTTAACTTTCAAGGTTTTTATAGCTTTATATATTATATTAACTTTACAACCTTTTTAGACTCTAGGCTTGTGATATAACCATTGCAAGCATTCAAGGATACCTAAATAAATGGGAAGAAAGGCATGGCATAAATAAGATTGAATTCAAACACTGACAACCCTCTCCCTTCCAAAAAAGGGCAAGATACAATGAGATAGGGCATCAATATGTGAAGGTGAATATGAAGGTAAATTTTAGGTTGATGACACTTACAAACAGAATTTAAGGGTTTTAATTGAAAAGAGGAAAGAAAAGCTGTCATTTGATGTTAACACTCATTATTGCATACTGTAGGGCATTGGAGATTTTCAGGTATTTTTAGGCTTAAAATGTACCATAGTTGAATATTCTTTGTGAGGGAACAGGGGAGGTGATTTCTGTCATTCCTGCTGAATTTAACCAAAAGCTTAATTAAATAGATTTTAATCAGACAGTCAATTTAAGGATTATAAATGTAAATCTTTAAAATAAGATTAGATGTGTCCTTGAAATGAAATAAATATGGGATGAAAGGTGAAATACTACAGAAGAGCTAAGGCCTCTTGGCAGCACTTTTCCTGAAAGTCAATAAATATTTGTCTGATTTCTCGTGTTTTGCTCTTACAAGCAAACTTGTTGTTAATGTGACATCTGAATAAGAGTTTTCTAGGGAACATACCAGAGAGTATAATACATTTATTTGTTCAAAATATATTTGTAGAGCTGTTCTGTTACTGTCTCAGATAGTGTTCTGAGCTACTTTGGTAAATATAAAAAGGTAAAAATTAGTGAGAAGAAAGAGATGAACAGGCAGAGTCCAGAGGATTTTTGGGGCAGTGAAAACGGTGTGTATGAATCTACAATGGTAGATACATGTCATCATACATTTGTCCCACCCCATACAATGTACATTAAGAGTGAATCTTAATGTGAATTGTAATCTTTCGGTGATAATGATGTGTCAGTGTCAGTTCATCACTTGTAACAAGTAGATCCCTCTGGTAGGGAATACTGATAATGGGGAAGGAAGACTATGCACGTGTAGGGGCAGGGAATATGAGGGAAATCTCTGTGCCTTCTGCTCAATCAATTTTGTTGTGAACCTAAAACTGCCCTAAAAATTAATTAAGTCTTTTAAAAAGACAAAGATCCCAGACATTATGCAGCATATGTTCTAGCTAATGAAGTCAGACCATCCAAAACAAACATAAAAAATGTATAAATTAAATGTAACATGGTTATATTGAATTAAAAAATTAAAAACAAATAGTAGAATAGGGTAAGTGGTATTGAGAGTGCCAGGAGGGAAAGAGAGGTGAGGAATTTTACATAGGGTGTCCAGCGTAGGCCTCATTGAGGCACATTTTAGCAAAAACTCAGAGAAGGTAGGAAGTTATCAATGTAGATAGCTGAAGGAAAAGAATTCCAGGAGGAGGGGCCTGCTAGTGAAAAGCCAAAGTCAGGAGTAGCATGTCTTGTGTGGGTAAAGCCACAAAGGGACCGGAGTAGAGTGAGGCAGAGGGAAATGGAGTGGCGGAAACAATGATTGGCTCTTTGAAGACTTTAGAGTTAAATGTAAAAGTTTTAGATTCTACTGTGCATGAAATGGAGAGCCATTACAGGATGTTGACTTGCGAGTGAGGTACATAATCATTCCATTTTACAGAGTCCTTTTGTCTTCTTCAGAGAATAGAACAGAGGAAAGGAGCAAAGTTGCAAGTAGGGAAAATGATTAGGAGGTATTACCATCATCCTGGTTAAAGATGGCGGCACTGCTGATGGTGAAAACAGAAAAGGTGGTGAATGATGATTGGATTCTGGATATTTTTTAAAGAGCATCTTTAGGAGTTTCTGACAGATTGACGTGTCATGTGGGGAGAGAGAAGAGTGATGGATACACCCATGGTTTTTAGCCTGTACACATAGAACAGATACGGAAAAGTTTGCAGGCGTTTGTGTCTCTCTCTCCTCTTCAATGTTCTTTTGGCCGGTCTAATAATTACGTCTATGTGAGATAGATTAACAAGAGAAATAGGCAAATTTAATCACATACATATGTATTGGGATCCTACATACATGAGAAAGTCAGAGACCCCACATAACATGAGCGGTTCAGGGACAGAAAGCTAAAACGAGCTATATATGACATTGTGAAATAAGGATGACATAAGGAACCTTGGAGCATCAGAGAGGAGGAAGGTAATTGCAGGGAGATAGGAGTAGCAGATGTTCAGTAATTAGTAGATTGCCCTGACACAAAGATAGATAAAAAAACTTATCTTTAATAATTTCTTATTCTGTGCAAACCCCTAATTTATATTCTGGAACTTGTCCAGAATAAGAAATTATTAAAGTTAAGTTTTTTGATCTGTCTATATGGCAAGGCAATCTACTAATTTTTCTAGGTGGTTGGGGGGCAGGGGTGATGGAGAAGTTTCTCTTGAGCCCAAATGGTCTCAGTTGCTTTCAGTTTAAAATAATCCATGTACCACAGAGGTATATCATGGGGCGACTAATTCAGAGCTCCTACATGGGAACAGGTTTTAAAATAAAATAAAAAAAAAAGGAAGGGGGGTTCAGGTATTTAGTTTAGTATTTCAAGGGAGGGGGGCCCGTGTTTTGGGCCTATTGTGGCTGTCGATATATAGATGGAATTTCAAATCGTGAGTTTGGATAAGCTCACCAAATGTCTGAATGCAGGTAGAGGAGAAGCAAGGATACTTCCCTGGGGCATTTTAACATTAAGAAGTTGGGGGAAAAGAAGAAGCAGCAAAGTAGGCTGACAAGAAGTGATTAATGAGTTAAGCGGAAAATTAAAACAAGTTAAGAGGAAATTCATAGGTCAATTAAAGGAGGATTGGGAGTCAGACATTGAATTCAGCAATAAAAATTGTTGAGCATTGATCTTAACAAGAGTAGGTTTAATAGACTGGGGAAGATGAAAACCTGATTGGAATGGTCTTAGAGAATAGAAGAAATGGGGAAAGGGGTTATAGCCAACTCTGCATTTAAAGAACATTAATTCTAAAGAAGGAAAATAAATGAAATGGTTGAGTTGTAGAGTACACATGTTCACATAAAAATAAATGTCAGGTACTATTTTAATAGTTAATTTTACTTAAAACTTTCAGATGAATTTCACATTCTACTCTATTTTATGTTTAAGAAAAAAAACTACAACAACATACAGTATTGACCTCTAGATGTGCTTTCCTAATCAGGGCAGTCCTTTCCAGAAAGGCATGAGAATCATATGAACAAAATACAATGGGAAGGAGTAATATTAAACTAGTGGTATATAGTATCTGTTATTTTGTGACTATAATGAAAGTGCAAGACCTTTGCTAAAGTGAAAAAAATTGTGTAAGGAGTTACTAGGTTTAATGTGTAGCACATCAAGATAGAAATCACCCTTTGATTAGGCAGAACTCTGTAAGCAATGTTAGCACCAAGGTTTTTCCCACATTAGACATTACAAAATGACTCAAATAGGTAGAACTCACTTGGGCCATCTATCTCAATTTAACAGTAACTGAAGATGTTCTTTAGAATGGGGCTTTATATAGCATTTGAGAATAATGCTGTAATGAGAAGTGTATCTCTACATGGATATGGTTAAATAAGCTCCAGATGGTCTTGTTTCAGTAACAGTAGTTTGATACCAGCAGTTTGTCCTCTCTGACTGTGGTCATGACAAGGAGTTGTCCAAGATACTTGGTGACCAAGAGCCTCTTTCTATTCAGAGTCTGAGCTGAAAAGAGCTTCCTGCGCTACCTCTGCGTCATGCATTTACTGTGTGACATTAAGCACTTTCCTGAACACATTATTGTTTAATTGCTTACTGTCCAATATCATATTGTACTGGTTTTATAAGAACTCGAGGGGAACTGAAGAATGCTGTTATACTGACCCCTGTGTTTATGTGGAGTTCACAGCTGGTGGGAAAGGATGCTGTAGTTAGCCATGCCTCCTCCCGTCTCTGTCATTCTGACATCTTGTGTGAAGTTCTGTAGTCCTTGCACAGTTAAGAGTGCTACTTCCCTTTCTCATCTCTGATCCCTGGAAACTAAAACGAATGTCATTACAAGAAAAGAGAAAGAAAAAGTCTTTACATCCCCCTTCCCGCTCCCAAATTGTAATATATATATATTACATATATATTACACATATATATTACATATATATATTACATATATATAGTAATTGTGATATATATATACACACACGCACACAAACACACACACACACATACTCACACACACACACACACACACACACATATAGTGGAGAGAGAAGTCCTTGCTACTGAACTATGGACCCATAGAGTTCTTAGAGATATGGTCTAATAATGAAATCGTTTGAAGCATTAGTCCATGTTTGTGATACTACACAGCTGTAGAGCATAGAGAAATATAACCTATTAACATAGTTACCAATTTCTTCTGCCTTTGCATAATGGAGAGTGGCTGAGGAGAATATGGGCAGAAAGGAAGTTCTTATATTTGAATTTGTTTTCAGTGGGAATACTAAGCCAAGTGGGTATATATAAAGCTAATCTGTGGTCTGTAAAGCCAAATAAAATGTTCTGGTAATTTTAATTCAAAACGTTAGAAATTCACAACATTCATTTTTATTGTTACTTCACTTGCATCTTCTTAATACTGTTGGAAATAAATAACTTGTTGGTAAATTTTATATTTTTTGCTCTCCTTTTATCCTCTACTCCCTCTTAGGTATCCCAGTATCATAAAATGTGGGGTGGTTAGAGTACCAAAGCTCTCTTATTTTATAGAGGAGAAAATTGTTTCTGTGTTCATTCATGCAACAATTTCATATGCCAGGTCAGTGGCAGAGCTGAACACAAAGGCACTTTTCTGGATTTCAAATCTTGGATGCTTTCCACTCCATTTTACCTTATGCTATATACTGATTGTAACTTTCACATTCTACAGTTACCTCTTGCTTGATTTTTTCCCTAGTGTTTATTTTTATGCCTCACTTTTTATTCCAAATTATTTAAGTATTCCAATGGAGTTTCCTAGTTGATTAAAATGATTTCCAGTTGAGATGTGAATGAATACTTTTGGCTACTTATCTTAAATTTACGACACTATTTAATTTTTTTTATTTTTATTTTTAGCATTATTAATGAAAATAAGTCTCTATTAGCAGAATGTGTGTTCTGTATGTGTTTGAGCTGAAAGTTTGCTCTCTGTTATTTCTCGATCACTCTGGGGCATTGCTCTTCCCCTTCCTCTGCCCTTTACCACCTTTTGTCCTTTCATGGATGAAAACCAAACAAAGCCATTCGCTCAAATCTGGATTAAAACATTTCAAAATGAGGACAGCGTTAGGATAATTTTTCTGCAGTGAGCAAGGAATGTAAAGATTTCATAAGGCAAATGGAGCACATACATTTAAGTTTAGTTGGTTACTGTCCAAATTTCAGAAGGTGGAAGGAGGCTACTATTTTCAGTCACTGTTCTGGATGTGGTGGCAACACTTCTCTGAGACATTACTAATTATATTTTAGAATTTCAATATAGATATTTTGATATTTCACCCTAGAAATTTTGGTTTCAGACATAATCAGTCATGTTTTAAAGATCTTGCCTGGTATCTAATTACTGCGTTTTAATTTTATGCAGTGCTCATTGACTATTGTGCCTAATGATCCATTAAATATGTGTAAATCGAATGAGCTTGTATCAAGAAGTACTAAAAAATGACTGGGAAAACATGACAACATTTCTAAATATGGCTCTAAGATTGAATGACGTTGGCATTAAAGTCAATCAGGATTTCCCCTTGTAATATCTTCCCAGTATTACGAATGTCCAGGAATTTAAAGGACCGCTTCTAAGAACATAGAATTAGATTGTGTGTGTGTGTGTGTGTGTGTGTGTGTGTGTCTGTGTGTCTGTGTGTGTGTCTGTGTGTCTGTGTGTCTGTGTGTGTGTCTGTGTGTGTGTATGCATGCCCCTTAAGAGACCCTTGGAGGTGATTTTCCAGAACAACAGACTAACTTTGAATGATGGATATGTTTTCATAGTACCTTCCCTCTTAAAATTTGTATTCATGAGAAAACTGTGAGAAATCTCTTCCTTAGTAATCCCAGATCCGTCAACTGCTTTCTACAATGTTGCAGTATTCCCTGTTGACTTGCTAATAAATACCTGGAATTATTATTCTCACCCAGTAGATATAGGACTACAAAGTAGGCATTGTCCTCTTTTGTACTTGGTCTACAACTAGGATCTAGAGTTACCAAGTCAGCAAGAAGTGTGCACTTCCTTTGCAACTTGCATGACCATGAATTAAGTGAAATAGAAGTTATAATGTTTATCTTTAAAGTAATATGTAAGGGTTAATTTTCTAGAGCTATCATCACAAAATTTCACACACTGGGTGGCTTAAATGACAGAAATTTAGTTTTTCACATTTCTGAAGGCTGGAAGTCCAAGATAAATGTCAGCCAGCTGGTGTCTTCTGAGGTCTCTCCTGGCATTCAGACGACCACCTTCTGAATTTTAGGGGGACACAATTCACCCTACCACAATGAGTAACTCTTTCTCAAGGAAAATATTTCCCATCAGACTAAGTCAAATTCTTCTGTTATATGCTCTTAAGTAACCTCTAATTCTCTATATCGGTTAGCACACTTGTATTTAAATAATTGTATACTTATCTTTTTAAAGCCTGTTAAGCTCATACAATCATATTTTCACTCTATCCTTAGTACCTCACATATGCTTTGTTGCAGACAATAAGGGTTCAGTAATCATTAGTTGAATAAACAAATTATACTTATATAATTAATATAATTTTCATTTACATTATATTTTTATAGTTCTTTCTCATGTACTGTATCATTTGATCTTTGAACAAGACTCTGGTTAAGTAATATTATTACCCCATTTATATAAAGAAACAAAATATAAAGAAACAAAAATAATATTCAGCAACATATCTAAATAAGTCAGTTAAGGATATCTATTAATTAGATATTTGAACTTGAGTCTCTGATGCCCGAATACCACATTTTAGCTAAAACAGGATTTAAAAATTCTAACGTTGCACTAACTAGGGAGGTGGCATAGCAAAGGAAGTGTCAGTAACAAAGAAAACAAAAATAACATAAAACAAACAAAAAAGAAGCAGAAAGAAACACAGATAACATACTTAGTGACACAAGCTGAGGAAGTGCATGTAGGATAAGAAATAAAACTACTGGAGCAAGGAATTAGTGTTACAAGATAATATTGTGGATTTACACAATGTGCTCGAATAATAGGGTATGCAATTGAAAAATACAATAGCACATATATCAATGTGGAGGGCATGTCATTTGAGGGAGCAGTTCACTTCAGTGCATAAGTATGTTTTAGAATAACAATGATTTTTGATATTGCTGCTGTTTACAGCATGTTAGAATTAGTGTCATGATCACTGGATACTTGTGGGCATCCAAAGACAAAGCATATGGTGTAATGCGAAGACTATCACCTTTAATATGTAACGGGAGAAAAAAGTCTAAAGAAGCATGGAGCTAGGTCAGCTGGTTCTGATATGCGGGACTCTGGGCTCAGATATGAAGCTTATGTCACTCTTGGACAGATTTAGACACAAATGGTTTCCTAAATTTTCCCCATGCAATCGCATGTATAGTTAAAGTGTTAAAACACACAAAAATGTTGTAGATCTGAATACTGGACCCACTTTTGAATAATTACCACCATTAGAATCATTTAAATTCCCTTAGCTTCAGTTTCCTCATCTAGAAACAGTGATGACCACAGTACCTGCTTTGAATGGTTGTTGCATTGGTGAAAATACATAATGCGTATACAATTCTGATCTATTATCGGGCTCATTACTTGTTATTACACAGAAGACGAGAAAAACACTAAGTATTTTTTTTCTAATACACTACCTATAGATGTATAAGGTTGTTCTTACTTCATGCAACATTGTGTCTCTAAGAAATGCTGTGTCATGCCAGTCACATAAGAGAACCCCCAAGAAATGTACTTACCACATAGAGTCTCATTCAAGTATTCAAAGTATTTCCCAAAGAATCATCTTTGTCAGTCATTTATCTTGTGGATAATGTCTAGTCTTATAATGCATCTTGTTTTCAAAGTTTAACATATGTTCATAATAAGTTTATTGCATATTATTGCCTATTAACCATACGGATGTAGTTTTGTTATTTCTTTATGCAAGTAATTGATTGGTGCAATAATCTCTGAGCAAAAACCTTTCTGTTTCTCTCTTCAATTCTTGAATGCTACTTTCTTGAGGCAATCATTGTTAGGTTGAAGAGTACCTTTCTTTTTGCTTTAAAAAATTAATATAAATATTTAAAATCTATATTTTAGCATGCAGATATTTTGTTTTATTTTACAGTAGGTATAATTCTGTTTTCAAATCAATTTCTTCACTTAAGCTACATACTTTGACTATATTTACATGTGAATATTTATTTATAAAATAATTTCATTGAAGAAAAGTAATATAGGCACATGGTGAATATAGTATATTAATAATAAAGGCTAACATTATATAGTACTTAAATAGATGATAAATATTCTCATTGTTTTTTCATAGCAGAGTCCTACTTTCAAGGAATAGATGAGCCCGTGATAATCAATATTTCTGTACTTATAGACATCAAAATAAAAAATTTCCTGTGTCCCTTGCCAAGGTATTTGAAATGCTCACTTCCCTCATCAAGATGAATCTGTTAGAAGCCTTAATCATGACCGTCTTTTTTCCCCGCCTTCTGAGTCCAGTTAAATAGTTAAAGTGTAGCTTCAAATTATTATGAAGCTTTCCCAGAAACTTTAGAAGTATGTTCACTCTGTTTTATGAAGTCTTCATATTTAGGTTATGGATCTCAGTCACATACTCTTCAATTTATATTTATCTAGAGATGATTATATTTGTTCACTACTCTTCCTGTATTCATCATCATTTTTAAATTAAATTTATTGGGGTAATATTGGTTAATAACATTACATAAATTTCAGGTGTATAACTTTATAATACAACATCTGTGTACTCTGTGTATGCTCACCTCTCAAACTCTAGTCCCCTTCTCTCGCTCCAGTGTCCACCCAGTGGCCCCAGGCATTGCTTGGCTTAATGCACCCTCACTCCAATCTCGGCCTCTGTCTTCACATGGCTGATCTCTTGGGGGTCCATGTTTTCCATGGTGTTCTCTCTATATGTTTATGTCCAAATTTGCCTCTTCTTATAAGGGCACACATTGTATTTGATTCGGGCTCTCCCAAGTGACCAGCTTAACTTGATCACATCAGCAGATCTTGTTTCCGAGTGAGGTCACATGTACAGGCATGAGAGTAATATTAGGTCGTCGGCATATCTTTTCTGGCAGATGCAATTCAACTCATAGCACTTGGCTTCTTTAGTTTGTAGACATATAATTTCATGATGCTATAAATAATATGACAACATATGCTATTTACTTAATCATTTTATGTTATGTAACATTTTTTTGAATGGCTTTGGTTTGATAATAAACATGAATAATTTTTTGCATGAGCACAAAATCCTTATGGTTTTAAGGATCAAAAATTATAACACATACTAATACTGGCAATTTATGAGCTGAATACCACATTATTTACATCATATTTTAGAAGAAAAAAGTTAAAGAGGATATTGTGGTCTACTTTGGTTATAAAATAAAAAAAATAAAAGGTTAAACTATTAGAGGATTTTGTGTATGGGAATCCAGTCTATCAATAACAGCAAAGTTTAAGATATGAATTTTAATAAGTAACTTTTCTTTTTTCTGAGAAATAATTTCCTTGATTAGTATTCTTTTGCAAGACTTTAATTCTGTATTCTCTAGTCATGACTAGACTAGGACCTGGGAAACTTAGATCTCACATGTTATCATGCAACTGAATTAACACGTCAGTGTTGCTTTGTGAGTTGCAGATGCAGCCGTTATTGGGGAAGTAAAGTACTCATGCTTTATTCATAAGTGTCCTAGGTGAGGTCTTCTTTGTAAGTAGGCTAGAGTCTAAATTTAATAATTTAATAACAATTTTAGCCTTATTTTTACTTGGCCATCCGTTAGCATTTAAGATAAAAAGCTGATAGAAATAATGATTTGCATTACTCAACTTTATTAGGTTATTTTTTCTTGTCTAAACCCTATTACTAATACTAATATCAGCTAATATTTCTTCTGACATTATTGTGTGCCACAGCTATTCTAAGCTTAACATATATTAACTCATTTACTCTTGAAAGAAGTCTGGAAGATATGTGCTATTATTATTTACTTTTTATTGTCTTCAAATTATCAGTTTAAAAAAATTACACGTCATGAAAATGTGTAACAAAAGTGTCAATATATATTTTTTATTTATTTTTACATGGCTAATAAGTACTGGGGTAGTCTTTTTGGATGATGTCATTATACCTCTTTTATCAGATTACTGTGTGACTTTAGGCAATTTTTTTTATCTTTATGTCATTAACAAATTCATTTATGCAAAAATAAATTAAATTGAATCAAAGAAATAGATTAAATTGACATTTCTCATTTTCCTGAGACCAATGCTTCTTTTTTCAGATATTAATAGAAATCCTGGAAAAAATGAACTGTGGTCAAATACATTTAGAAAATACTGCCATCCTTATCGCTGAGATTCTCACTGCATATTAATATTGGATCTGAGAATTTCTGTAGCAAAAATTTTGCTTTCATTCAAAGTACTTTTCACAACTTTATTTAATAGTTTTTTGTTTATTTGTTTTTTTCAAAGAATGCACTTCTACTATACACTTATTAGAATCGCCCAAATCCAGAACACTGACAACACCAAATGCTGGTGAGGATGTGGAGCAATAGAAACTCATTCATTGCTGGTGGGAATGCAAACTGGTACAGCCACATTAGAAGACAGTTTCGCAGTTTCTTATAAAACTAAACACATGTTGCCATACAATTCAGTAATCGGGCTCCTTGGTATTTACTCAAAGGAGCTGAAAACATGTTCACATAAAAACCTGCACACTAATGCTTAAAGCAGCTTCATTTATAATTGCCAAAACTTGTAAGCAACCAAGATATCTTTCAGTAGGTGAACAGACAAATAAATTGTGGCATGTCCGAAGAATGGAATAGTTTTCAACACTAAAGAGAAATGAGTTATCAAGTCAGGAAAAGAAATGGAAGAACCGTAAGTGCATATTACTAAGTGAAGGAAACCAGTCTGAAAAGGCTACATACTATATGATTCCAACTATATATTACATTCTGGAAAACACAGAACGATGGAGATGGTGAAAAGATCAGTGGTTACCAGAGGTTGGGAGGGAGAACAGATAAATAGGCAGAGTGCAGAGGGTTTTTAGGGCAGTGAAAGGACTCTGTATTATACTATTAATGGTGGATACATGTCATTATACATTTTCCAAACCCACTGAATGAGGAACCGCAGTATAAACTGTGAACTTTAGGTAATTATGATGTGTCAATATAGATTCATCAGTTGTAAAAAATATTCCACTGTGGTCCACGATGTTGATAATGGTGGAGACCATGCATGTGTGTGGGCAGGGTATATATGGAAATCTCTGTATTGTTTGCTCAATTTTCCTGTTAACCTAAAACTATGAAAGTACTTATATTCTCTAAAAATAGTCTATTTAAAAATCAGATAAACCTTATTGTCCCCACTGTGGCAGGGCAGGGGAGTGGGATACTTACTGATAAAAATGTATTTTGATGGCACAGTTTGGGGAATTCTAAATTTAGATCCTCAAGTTTTATTAATCTGTAAAATTCTCATTGTCTGGTATTTTAAAGAAGGCAATTTCCTCTTATTGACAACATCTAGAATTTATCTGTGTAATTTTTTTGGAGCTCTTTTCCTAGTTTTCAAATTTTCTCTTTTGTTTTCCTTTCAATTCTGCAAATCATATTTGGTATGCTCTTTCTCCCTCCCCTTTTTGGACACACACACACACACACACACTTACAAACATCAGAACAACATATATTTTCATCACCTTAAGAGATTGAATTCTGTCTCTGTGACACAGAAGAATGATTTAAGATTCAGCTTTATATAAATTCTTAAAAAAGAACTAGAGACCTTCCTCCTACATAAAGAATTCATTCTAATATATGAACTTTTGAGACTTGCTGATTATGTTGCTGTTCTCTATATAAAAGGATTACATTAAGTGAAGCAATGCAATAATAAAACTATTTTCACCTATTGCTCCAAACCTGACTTACATGCTCCTCCTCCAAGCTCCACAATACCTTCTGCTGACTCCTTTCCTATTAGGTTGGTGCAAAAGTAATTGTGGTTTTTGCAATTATTTTTAACCTTTTAAACTGTAATTACTTTTGCACCAACCTAACAGTATGTCCTTTGTTTAATAATTGCTATATATCTGTCTGTCTTCACTATTAGGTCATATATTTTCCTTTACACCAACTAATGTATCCTATTTTTATTTCATACTAAGAACTAAGCATAATGACTAAGACTTAAGCTATAAAAGATCCTTTTATGTATACCCAAGTATAGTCAAAGATGGTAATAATGATTATCATTTGGACAACATTTTATATGGACAAAATAATTTCACGTGGAATATTTTGTTTGATATTTCAGAAATTCATATTTCTAAAATTAATTATGACCCCCTGTATATCCATATCTTAATACTCAAAACTTGTTAACATAGGTACTACCTACATGCAAACGGATTTTGCAGATAGAATTAAATTAAAGATCTTGCCCAGAATATCTGGGAGGGCAGAATGTAATCACAAGGGTCCTTAGTAAAGGGAGACAAACTTGTCAGGGCAATATAGACATTAGAAGATGCTGCACTGCTGGCTTGAAGATGGAGGAAGAGACCACGAGCCAAGGTAATCTCCAGATGCAAGGAAAAGCCAGGACACAGAATCTCCTCTAGAGCTTCCAGAAAGAACGCAGCTCAGCTGAAACACTAGTTTTAGCCCCATAAGACCCATTTTGAATCCCTGGCTTCTAGGATTGTAAAATGATATATTTATATTGTCATAAACCACTTATTTTGTGGTAATTTGTTACAGCATCAATAGGAAACTAATGCAAATATCAAATGCTGTATTTGCACCAATAAGTTATAAAGTCAAACCAGAAATTTTTATTTGGTCATAAAATCAGCATAGACTTGAAACTGCTTACAAACATATCACCAGAATGATTTTAGAGTATAAATGAACATCTTAGGGGATGAAGAATTTAAGAAGAGAAATGATCTTATTGTAAAAGGCGACTTTTGCTCTGGAAGAAACCTTGGCATCAAAGGAAGATAAAACTCTTATCATTTCCTTACTGCTTTATTTTTGCAAAACCGACATTTATAAACAGGGCCCGAATCCTATACAAATGAACTAGAGGATCAATGTACTAGAAATAACTGAAAGATTTGGTTCTATCTCATATCTACATTACACACACTATTCTTTTGAGGTTATAGAGCATAGAATTTGTGGCTAGTGTAACTCATCTAAAGGTACACATGCTAATGGAGGTAAATTTTTGTAAATGATTTTAAAATTAATTTCACTGTTTTGCTGCCACATTGGCCAACACTTAGAAACTGAGATTCTTAGTTGGATAGAATATCTTGAGACAACATTTTATTCTAGAATAGATGACAGAAAAAAATTGAGTCACTCAAAGGATATTTTAGTTGAGAGCATTTGGTCAAATGTGCAAATCAAACAGTGTGCTAAAGTGAATTTTCCTTAATTTCAGCAATATTTCACAAATGTATCCCATGTAATATAGTTGCAGAAATGACTCCAACATTTCAGCAAGAAAACGTCCTCTGCCAAAATATTAATATTTTGTTAAATTGTCTCCTAAAAAACGTAACATTGCGTTAATATTTTCTTATCCATGCTGTTTAGGGTGAGTGTTTTGAGACATAGCATTTATTAGTACTTAGAATTGAGAAGTCTTAGTTTCCTTGGCTAATATGCAAATTAAACTAAATATTAATTGGACTTTAGAAGTGTAAAATAATCAGCAATAAATTAGAGCTGCATGAATAATTCTGAGGAGAAGTTGGAGCTGGCTCAATGACATGTAACACACACACAATCTATTCTCAACTAAAAATACTGCAAATTTACTATAAAAGAATATGGAATAAAATTTGTTAAAATCCTCTCAAAATATTAGTTTAGTGCATACTTGTATAATGCATACAGTAATTTTTAAAATCTAGTATTGGATATTGTTTTAACACTTTGGAGCTACTTTTCAAAAGAACATGATTAACTTGCTTAATTACTTCAGGAAATCCCAGATTTTTTATTTGAAGGAGAATTACAGTATGGCCTCATAGTCCGTATGACAGCACTCCTTTTAGCAATATTCCTAATAAATGCCATCCATCCTCAGTTTGAGTAATTTCATGAATAACCTCTTCCTTTATCCCGTATAGGTTAACTGTAGAGAAATAGGATGAAATCGTATGTTCTTTTTAACTTCAAAAGAGAGGTCAAGGGCAAGAAGTGAGTTTAGGTCAAATGGGAACTAGAATAGGTTACTGGAAATCATTTTAATTTAGTTATTATTTGTAATATTTTAAGTTATAATATATTAATTGCACTTGTCCTAGAAATTTATATAATTAATGAAATAGAAATATACACAGATATTAATATATAAAGATGCTCACCGCAGACCTTCTAGTAATTAAAAATTAGAAAAAATAAATATTCAAAAATAGAGAATGATAAAAATAGTAGGGTTTATCTAGCCTCAAGATTGCCACGTTTACATATTTAACTTTTCAGAGAATATGTAATAAGATAGGAGCAAATTTATAATGCAATAGATTTAAAATGCTAAATACTTCATGGCGATAACGTTAAAAATGATATATAGTCAAAATTGCATATATTATTGTACATGTCCATGTGCATAGAGACTATTTTAGGCAATTATAGATATAATAAAAACATCATGAAGGAAATTAAGCTAGTAACAATAGAAACAATAGTGGTTATTTGCTGATAAGATTATGGGGAGCTTTTATTTTCTTACTCACATTTTACCATTTTTTTCATGTTGTCCACATTAAACCTGTATCAATTTTTTGTTTGTTTGTTTTTGTTTTTGTTTTTGTTTGTTTTTTTGCCCAGGAGTGTATTAATTAAAAAGAAGTAAATATGTTTTTCTAGTAATATGATTCAGCAACACTGATGACTCTTCTGCAGAAAATCCTTTGTTACTAGTGAAGGACAAACGGGGAAATTGCATTCTACCCAACAAAATTATTTTAAACTAAACCCAAAAATAGTAAAACCAAGTACATAAAAACAATATGTGTTTTTGTGTGTGTGCATGTTTTGCTTGATGTTTCTACATTGCCTTTTTGATTTACACTTGAAAATCAAATATGACAATCAACATTCCTATGCTTATCTCTTTGCACTCTGTCTTCCTTTACGTCATTCCCTACCATTTGGTTTCTCCACTGTATTATTATAAAGAGTCTCATTAGCTTGCAGTGTATTACCTAAGCTCATTTATTTTTTTCTGCATTTTATTCTTCCATCTACAAACCTGTTGTATAGTTTATGTTATAAATGTGAAATAACACTCACAGCACCAGGTTTATTAAGAATAAACTTAATAATGCCTATAAATTCCCCACTTGACACATAGTAGGTATTTAAGAAGTGGTGATTCTGTTCTCTTTTCCTTACAAATTTACACATGCACTGTTTCATCTGATACAAAGAGAACTTTATTGATAATTACTTCATGTTTCCTGTAATTGTGAATGATTGCTTAAAATATTTCATGTCAAGTTTAATATTTGCTTTAACAATAGAAATTTGAAAGTCACATATGTCTTTAAAAGAGTGTATAATTTTTAGAAAATGTCTTAATTCATGTATAGTCTTCTAATTTGATGGAATTTGAGCTTTGAAACCTTTTGCAAATTTACCAGAAGATATGCTTTAGATTTATGACTCCTATTTTTTTAAATATTGTTAGATATTTTATTTTCATGAATCACAGCACACTTTAAGAATTAAAAAAAGTGAATTTTTATAAGTTTTCACATTGGCTGTATTATTGGTAACCTATAGATTATAAAAACCATGGAACGATTGTCGAAACGCAAGGCTATCTATAAATCTGTTTCATAGACAGTCTTATGAATTTTTACCATAGTGAGAAAAATGCGTAGTTGAAAGTGTGTGGAAACAGTTTGTATTACTGGATGAAAGCTTATATTTAAATAGTTTCATATTATAAAATTTTCTGGGACAAGAACCAAGTCTTTTTAGTTCACCTGATACAATACCAAGAATATATTAAGGTATGCTTGTTACTTAATCAAAAGTATATATTTGCAGTATTGAACTGCCCCTGAAACCGTGGTACAACTTCTAAAAGTGGTGTGTGTTTTTTTTTTTTTCCAAATCAGAAATGTAGATTTCTTTGACATGCCTTTAAATAATAAATAAAACAAATATTTTAACTTTTCCCATATGTATTTCTTTTTTCTGACTCTGGTGTACATGTATTGGAAAAGAATTACTCTGTTGTTTGGTACCTTGCATATCCAAATTTTCATTTAAAAAATCCCATTATTATTAATGAAATAATCGCTTTAACTATTTTTTGTGTATATTTGGTATGTTTTGCATGAATTATGTAATGAAAGAAAGACTATTTAGCTTTAATACCACAACTTTAATACCAAACTTTAATATCAAAACACTGAGATAAACTGAAATTTATATGGAATCATTAACCCCAAAATTTACCTATGAAATGTGAAATAGCCAGATATTTGTAAAAGGGAAATTGACTCAGTTTTCTATTTTTTTTCTAGAGGTCCAGTATTATATTCATATAGCTAAAGAATGAGTCAGAAAGTTTGAGCTATATGATTTTTTCATGAACTTATACCAATTAGAGTCATTAAATTTCAGAATATTAATATATTTTGAATAAGACAAACTGTTCATAGTAAAGAACACTCATATTAAAATAGGAGAGATATCTAAAATGCTCATGTTGCTGAAGAAATGTTCAATAAACTTAAAAGCTACAAAGAATTAAACACGTGATTTAAAATACTGAAGTACTTCTTTATGGATAAGCAAATTTTTTAAAGAGGCCTTTATCTGTCAAATGCAGTCATCTTAAAGAAGTGCTCATTTGCTAAACTTTCAGGTCCTGAAAATAGGTATCCCAATTATGTAAAGTCCAGTTGTTTGCTGGCTAGCATATTCCATATTTTAAGAATAATGTATTTCAGGAAAGCTCCTGTACAATGGAAGATCTGTACAATCTCTACACGAACTCTAATAAAAAGTATTTAAAAAACAGCTTATTATGTATACTGATTTTCAAATGGGTATATCTTTATCATATGACTATCAGCATTTTCCCAAGAAAGAGTAGTTATTCATTATAAATGAGTCAAATAGATGTTAGCTTAGACATTTAAAAAATAAGTCACTTTGATTTACCATTGTAATATAGATCGCAAAACCATCCTTACACAGGGTAAATGATCTGCCAAATCAGAAAAATCAAAAACAGTGTAACAAATGTAATTAAAAAAATATTTCCATTGGAGGACTGTGGTTTTAATCATAAAAGCTCTTTTCCCTGAAAAAATGGAAAGGTATTTGGCCTCAAAAATTATAGTAAACAAAAGGATTGAAACATACATACAAAAATATAAAATCAAGTTTATTTTAATGATAGCATTGCTACTGTGACTTTATATGAAATGTTTCAATAGAAATCATCAATTTAGCATAACACCTCTGTTTTACTGAGACAGCTTCATAGGGTGATTTTTGTTTTCTTATGCAAGTAGAATTATGTATAGTGATGATAAGATCACTAGCATCAGATGAATGAAAACTTGATTTATGTTGTGCAAGTACACAAGTCTTTATAAATAATCTTGCAACCTGATACAGCAAGTGTCTATAATTCTGGCATGTTTGGCATTCCCATTCAGTGCAACAACTCGTTGACATATACTTAATTTGCTACTTCGTAAAGATGTTGCTTGAAGTTCTCTTGTTCTTGACAGGTGCCTGACAGTTCAGCTTCACTCAGAGCTTAACAAAATGGAAACAGAATGCATTATCTAAACCTGGTGGAATATCCATTTTATGTCATTTTATGACTTTGATAATGTCCAGAACAAAACTCAGTTCCTTTAAATATTGACTAAGGTGCACTTTTATTTTTCTTTCTTCCTTTCTCTCTCTCTCTCTCTCTCTCTCTCTCTCTCTCTCTCTCTCTCTCTCTCTCTCTCTCTCTTCTTTTTTTCTTGTTTGGTGCATTTAGATATACCTTTAGTTTTTCATTGAGCTCTTTCTTGAAAAGGTAAACACTATGCTCTACAGTTATCAAACTATAGTTGATTAAAATGTGGACATGTGAAGGGAATTAAATAAAAATACATCTGGTTCCCCACCTTTTTTGTATTTTAGCAAGATGCAAGAAGGTTGATATCCACAGTACAAATTGTGTTCTTAGTGTCTGGTATTTGACAAATGCATTTGGTTATTGTTCTTCTATTGAATACATATATATATCCACGCAAGCTTCTCAGACTTTTCCTCAGAGCTGTTCATTATGATGGATATATATATATATATATATATATATGCCCACTTTTAAAGATGAGAGCATATGATTTTGTTTAAGGAGTAGGCAAAAAAACAAACAAACACAAAAAAACATTTTTTCAGGGCTCCTGAAATAAAGTAACTGATATCAAACTGGATTTCTAAAGAAAACAGATATTCTTCAGTGAAAATCTGTTTAGCTCACCAATATCTATCTGATATGTGCAAAATCCTTGACATCACATTGAAAGATCCTTTGTAACTGATCATACCATGTATTTCTAGCCTAATTAATCTCCTACATTTACCCTGTCAATCCTCTGTGCCTACTCATTGATTCCCTAACAGTATAAGGACAGTTTGTTTCATAAAGTCATTCCCAGGAATGGGTCCCTGTTCACTATCTGGAAAAAAAAAAAAAAAAAAAAAAAAAATCAGTCTCTTCTTGGCGATCTAACCCAAAGTCCATGAAACAATTGATATTTTCACCCTTTGGTGTAGTGCTATTATTCCTCCTATGCCTTGGGGCACATGTTGTAGTAGTATCTTGTATTATTGCTAATTGACCTTTAGATTAAGTCTTATGTTACTTTTGGTGTGTGTAATAGTCAAAGGACCAATGGAAAGTAGAAACTTCACAGTAATTTGAATAGGGAAGTTTAATAAATAGATATAACAAAATATTAGCGTAATAAAGGATTGGCTGGTAATAATTAAAGTGGACTCTATGGGAAAATAGGAATAATAAATATGAAGAGTAGTCACTGCCTGGAGAGCTGAAATGTTGCACCCCAGGAAGAACTCCAGCCCCAACTCTATCACAGTTAACATCTAAACTTCATTTGAGATTATACAGCCATGGCTCACTGGCAGGTGAACAAGTCACTGAAGTGCTGCACCAGCAGAATTTCCTGGAACTCTTCTCTCTGGGGTACTGAAGAGCCACCCACAGGGAGGATGCTAATTGGCACCACTCCTCTGCAAAACCCTCCAAGGCCGTGCCATCATTCCGCTACTGTATCATCTGCGGGGGTAATAGGAAAAGCCATCCACAAGATGTTGCACGTTGGTGGTCATGGTGAAATGATCCAGGGGGATGCTCGAGTCAGCTGTTCACAAGGAGATACCTCACTGGCAGCACTAGATTACAAAGTCACCCTAGAAGGGTTTGTAAGAAGCCATCTACAAGGAGGTGTCAGGCCTTGAAGCTAGACAGTGTGCCAGCGGAAGCTGCTGGTTGCTGGATGCTACAGGCCCACCATATGCTATAGGAGCTGTTCACTGCCTGGCAAGAGAATACTGGGACCAAAAAGAGAAACCCTTATTCCTCTGGGTCCCCTTAGCCCCATCTATTGACAAAGCTGTAAAATACCGAGCCCGTTGGCAAAGGTGAAATATTTTTAGAGCTCATCTCCATTAATGCAGAGTAGGCAATGAAGGGTGGATTTGGATATGAGAATCAATGTGTTTCAGACTGGCACAATATTCTTATTTACTAACTGTTTCAACAAGTCAGAAATTCGTAGAAGACTTACTGTCATTACTTTTATGTACATTGTGTTTTGCATACAAATTGTAATAAAACTATTTTAACTAAATGTAGCCACTTTTAACCATTATATTCTTATAAATATGATGTAAATTCTGTCGCTCACATTTACATACAAAAATGTATGTTAACACCACCAAAGATAACTATATTTACATAAGTGTACATTCATTTTGTTTAGTATGTATGTATGCAATGTATGGGTGTATGTAAAGTTGATATCTGATAAGATTGACAAATCTCCAAATTAATCAAATGAGCTTGTTGAAAGTTAGATCTCAAAAAGATAAATGGCAAGACTTGATATCAGCTAGTGAAAAATATCAGCTAGTGAAAAATTTCTACCCTTCAGAAAAAAATGCTACACATTGGTTTTCTATTAAGTTAGATAAAGGTAGGTATAAGGTATGTTGTTCAAATTTTTACATTTGAACACTATTAAGTGTTTTACTAGTTGGTATTTTACCAATATATTGATGCCTGAAATGTCTCAATCTTATACCTAAATAGCAGTTAAGAAAAAGTCATTTTACTAAAGATTTAATTGTCTCTAATTTAGTCGCATTAACAATATTACTACTACTAATACATTAAAGCATGTTTCCTCATCAGTTTGTATGTTTATATAGTAATTGTCTGAAATATAATCAGGCTAATACATATTATAATTTAGTGTAAAGCTGCTTTAGGGAGAAGGAAGGAGGGTTTGCATCAGAATGTTAAATATACTAAAATTACAAATAATTGAAGTATTTTCTAAGGAAAGATTGGTAAATATGTGATACTAAAAGAGCTCAGGCACTTGATGCAGGTGCTCTAGATTCAAATCTTTTATTTACCTGCTATCTGGAAAAGCAACTTATTTTAAAAGCTTAGACACCTCTTCTGTAAAATGGAAATTCTAATAATACTAATTGAAGTGGAGTTTCTATGGGTTTAGTGAAATCTTGCACATAAAACATGTATTTCAGTAACATCTTACAATGAGCTATCTGTGTTTAAAATGAGGATAATAACTTTATAATGAATAAAATATTGTAGAGCTTGGTAAGGAATATAGTGTGCCTATATTTACAATTCATATGTCTGTTTTGAGGTCTAGAAATTTGTGTGCAACTACTTAGTTGTCCCTCAGGTATCTTAGAACTGCATTTATTATCTTTTCCCTAAAATCTGCTCTCACTTTTTAACCAGTTTTGAAAACGTTTCTGACTTTCACCTAATTATGCAATGTAGGGACTTGGAAGACACCATGGACCCTACATCTATCCATATTCAACATTTAATTGGTCACTAAGTTACATTGAATCTACCTCCTTAAACTCAATTTAATGCATATTCTCTTCCTATTCACTCTTCAACCTTCCCTTAATAATTAAATATCAACAATACACCTTTTTGGCAATATCTTAATTAAACTTGCCTAGTTTGTCACTATCCTTTATCCTTATTTCCATAATCTATGTAATTCTGGCTTTAACAAATTACAATCTGATCATATTACTCCTTGCTTTAAAACTTTTAATGTCATTCCTTCAATCACACCCTAAAGGATAAAGTCCACACTCTTTAGGGTGATATACAAATCCCTGAAGTACTAGCCTCAGCCTACCTGTCCAGCCATGTCTCCCTTTACTCCTCATAAATATCTGATGCTCACTTTCTAATACTAATAAATTGCAAACCGTTCCTTGAAATTGCTATGATTTGTCATGCTTCCAAGGTTTTGCAAATGCTATCAAAAGTAGTGTTTGATTTGTATTAAAAATAACCTGTGATTTTCTGATGGCTTACCATAGATTTGAGAATCTGCTATATTCTTTATATGTATTCTCTAATATAAATGCTATGACAATTTGAAAAGGAAACAGGTACAGTAAAATGATATAACATGTCCAAGTTATGTAATTATAAACCGTAGAGCCTTGCCCAGAATGTGATTTACACTATAATCTAAGCCTTCAAAACAATGCTGCAAAACTGACCTCAATCTTACTCATCAGTGTGAAATCTTTTCTTACCCATCAACACTTGATAATCGTGCTCTCTTTTATAACTATATCCAAGCCTGTTTCTCTTATCTCAGGTATCACGCAGAAATTCAATTGTGGTATTGATGTCTGTCGTCCCCATTAGACTATAAATTGGTAGTTTTATATTGGGCAAGGTTAACATTTCTGTTATCTTAACATATTTCCCAATAGATTTTATTTGAATTCATGACAGATTCTATCTTCTATTTTGCATTCTAGTTAGCAGATGCAAGAGAGACTGGAAGCGTCATTAGTTCTATTACCTTTGCATTCAGAAAGCATTTTATGAGGAAATGTCATCTGAGATACATGTTAGAGGAGGAGGATGAGATTTTAACCAGTTGAGGTGGAATGAAATAAGGCATTTGAAATAGAAAGCCCGACTTAATAAGAGCCATTTTGCCTGTTCTAATGGACAATTAACTGTCTGATTCAATCGATAGATTGCTTGCAAATGATCTTGCTCTCAGACTGACACTAAGTGTTTATTTAGCTTTATGGATATGGGCAAGTAGCAAATAAATGCAAAAGTCAGAGGAAACTTTCTCACAACAACCTGATGAGATGCTGCCTCATTGGATCCCACACCCTATCCAGAACTAAAGAGTCTCCCAGGAAGTGCTCCTTCACTTTGTATCACTTCTGGGTGTTTGAGGCACACATGAAGCTTATACGAGACACATCTGAACACATTCAATTTGTTTCTCCCTGTTGGTGACTATCGTTTTGCACATATATGTATATATTTAAAGCATGTTCTTTACATAAGTGTCTTTGAAGCCACAATACCTATATATCATATCTGTTATTGTATATGCATTATTACATCCTTCACAATAATTCTGCAAGGGGCATTTTATTTTTCCCGTTTTTAAATAACGAAGACATTTATGTTGCAAGTTTTATTGTCACTGTATATAGCTAATTACTGTGATAGGCTAGTGATTTGAAATAATTTATTTGTGTCTTACACCAAAGCCTTTGCCTTCTCAAGTAGGAAACTCTACCTCTCAGCATGAGGAAAGATTCTGAGAGTATGTAAGCATATTGTTATTCAGAGAATGATCCACAAAGTGTAATATTTTGGCCATATCTGAGATTCTCAATGTTATTTGTGCATTAGAATCACCTGGGGAAGTTTTAAAACGTATACACAGATTTCATCACAAACCTCGATGACAGACAAATCAAATCACAGTCTCTGAGAGTGGGTCCTGGCATTAGACCTTTTTTCTTTTCTTTTCTTTTCTTTTCTTTTCTTTTCTTTTCTTTTCTTTTCTTTTCTTTTCTTTTCTTTTCTTTTCTTTTCTTTTCTTTTCTTTTCTTTTCTTTTCTTTTCTTTTTTTTTTTTCTTTTTTCTTTTAAGGTTCTAGGTGATTGTAATGTGCAGCCAATACTGAAACCACTGCGCCAATGTAAAGGACATAAGAGTAGTGGACAGTGTTTAAAAAAATTAATATTAGAATCAGGTATCCAGGATAGAGTCCCAGCTTCCTCATTTAGTAACTTGACTTTAGGCTAATTATTAAATCTGTTGATTTACCTGTAAGAAGGGAATAAACAAAAATATATAAAGTGCTTAGTATATGGAGTAGGTTTAATTAATGGTAATTCTTACTATTTAAAAAGAAACAGCAAATAATTTTGAAAGATGATACTATGTTGGGAAGTATCAGACTAAGTTCAGGAGAGGATATAGTTTGTTATAAGCATGTTGATGACAAAAACAAACTGATTATAGTTACAATTTTTACCCAGATAATTATGATTAGGAAAATTTTATTCTCACACATTCTTTGCAACAAGTAATCCTTGGTATTAGTGAAGTACATTTTTAATTGACATAAGCTTATAAAGTCTTGGTCTCACGAAATGATGAGAAAGGATAAAAGAGTGTCTAGTTTTGATAATATATAAATAAAGATCATTATGATGTGTTTGGTTTTACTAAGCATCAGATATGTGTCAGATGATTGGAATTTTAGATGCCTTAGCTACCAGTTGCATAATGCTATTTGCATTCTATTTTTTTAAGACAATACTGGTCTTGAAATAATCTAGAAATGGCAAAAAACAATGAAAGATTGTTTTCACATTCACATTCAGTTCTCATTTGGCTCTCACCATAGGCCAGAGACACGGTAATGAAGAAACTACATGGTTTAATGGCTTTAGAAGAGAGCTATGACCAGAACCCTTTCCTTTTAACTCTTAATCCAATGCTTCTATTATAACACACACACTTAGTTGTAATATGTTGAAAGTCTAGAAATTAAGAATTAATGTGTTGTCACAGGTATCGGGGCAACCATTTGAACTTGGTATAAATAACTAAATCATAGGAATTTGGGGTTGCCACTCTAATTATTTGCAGGTCTAAGCTGAAAGTCATAGAATCAGCCAAGATAGTAGAAACTCAAAAATTCTCAAAGAGTCACACAAGTTGAGCTAAATCAACCAAAGTTCAGATGGTGCAAGACACTGATGCCAATAAACAGAGACTAAGGAAACACCACTATGCAACCTCTGGTCTTGTTATGCAACAATGCATCCTTTGCACTATAGTTGATGTTTTAGAAAACAGTAATATATAGACAAATATTACAACAGTATAATTCAGATTCAATTTTTAGTGTAATGTCCAATAAAATTATCATATCATCATTAATCATTTTATTGCAAATTGTACATAACTCTTACTCTCCTAAGTCAAATGCCAGTTTAGATGCCTAAATTTTCAGATTAATAGGATAACCTAGAGGCAGTACCAAATCAAATTCTCTAATGTATACAATGAAGATAAAACAGACCATTACAAACAGCTATTCATATATAGAAGTATGTATAAAGTAGTTTAAATTTGACTTAACACAGTTACAAAGAATTGGACAGATAAGCTTAAATACACATGTATGCATGGCCAATTTGAAACTTCGGTATGGTTCAAAAATAGCTGTTTTAAAACTGAAGTACAAGACAAATAAACAAAAACTCATAGACACAGACAACAGTTTAGTGGTTACCAGAGGGGGAGGGTGGAGGGGAGGTGGTAGATGAAGATAAAGGGGGTCAAATATATGGTGATGGAAGGAGAACTGACTCTGGGTGGTGAACACACAATACAGTATATAGATGATGTATTACAGAATTGTACACTTGAAACCTATGTAATTTTACTAACCAATGTCACCCCAATATATTTAATAAAAATAAAAATAAGTTAAGTGGCTTAATCCAAAATACTATTTTAATAAAATTTACCTTTTTTTTTTTAATTTAAAAAGCAATATCTACTCCTTGGAAATAATTCCAGTACATAAACATGGAGAGCAAAATGTGACACTAAGAAGTACGTTAAAATTATGATTGTCAGTGCGTCTACCAATGAGGGAAAGGGATGAGGAAAGGGAAACAGGGGTCAACTGCCTCATTTGTAATGCTTAATTTAAAAGAAAAGGAAAGGTAAAATTATACATGTTTTATTGACAATTATGGATGTTATATACAGAGAACTTATTTTTATAGTTTTTTGTAGTTTTCTGTTTGTTTTAAATGCCTCAAAAATGTTTAAATATTTAAATGAGACCCATTTAAGTAATTTAGCTTGATTTAATTTATTTAATATCCTAGACATATCTGAACTGAACTCAAAAATGTATATACTTTTTAATTTTAGAAGCATTCACTTCTACTTTCATTAGTTTGATACAAAAACAAAAAGCAAATAATTTCCAAAATGCATTGAGTATCTTCCCTACACACAAAGCCCCAGGAAAGATATCTTAAAAGATATATTGAGTAATGCTCCTCCAAAGATAACAAAACAAAAAAGGCAGTACTTCCCTTTTCCATTATCATTAAACAGGTCCTTAGGCTGAAGCAGTCCTGCAACTGAAGCTATCTGGTGGTTTAAAATATGAACAGCCACTTAAATGCTTTCTCCCCATCTTTTATATTTCAGTTCTGGGGAAGTGAAGGGTGGTTTAACTAGGAAACAGCGAAAAAGCTACACTAAGAGTCTCCTTGCTGAATAACGCTTTCCTGATTTACTGCTATTTAGATCTGACATAAGCCAAGTATAAACTAGATAAATGTCATTAAAATAGAGTACCAATAAAATGAAGTGGAAATCTCAAAAATGTAACAAACCCAGTAGAAAAACTTATAAAATAATGATGATAATAATAATAATAATAATAACTTTTTAAGAATTTTATATAGGCAACTTGGAAATCAAAAATGATTTTTTTGGGGGTAATTTATTAGCAGAAGCAGTATCAAGACCAAAGTGAGTATAAAGTTCAATGAAGAATATATTTGCTTCTAATAAATTATAGAAAGTAATACCATAAAGTTTATGTGCTTTTATATAATTATAGGCAGCTACAATTGCTATAAGAGAATTTTCTTATTTAATCTCATGAAAATAAATAAAACACATAGATTGTTTTCCTGTATAGCCTAAAGTTATCAGTCTGATAGGAACACTGAGTCTAATAGCAAAAAATAAGATGTAGTAACATAAAAGCTTCATGACATCAGCATAACCCTACAACTCACTGTAAACTCAGGTCAAAATTATCCTTACAAATGAATGGATTTGGATAAACTTTGTGGGAGTGAGTGTAAACGGACTAAATTAAAATTAACATTCCTGATTTATTCTAGTAGAAAGCATAATCTTGGCTAACAGAGAGGAATTATTTTTCAAGAGGGCCATGTAGCTTAAAAGAATATACCCAAAGGAGGTTGAAAGAGAAGAGGGTAGAACTGTTGTTTGCTCTCTCCTAATTACATATGTTTATCTTTTAATTTATTCTTCAATAAATACATTTAATTATTGGTTGGGTTATCAGATAATAGTCAATAATGACTTGATTCTACACATTACAATATTCAAAGCAATATTAGGTAGTTATTTGAACTAAGGCAGAATTTTTCAAAATTTTGAATTCTGAGTAAGACTATTTTCATGGGTAATGTCTATGTGTTCTTCCAAATAATAGTTATATGATCAATTCTAGATAGAAATATTATGAGATTAAAAAAAAAAAATTAAGCAGGTTTTATGTTGCAGGACTTCTCAGAGACTTGAATAACTTGATGTGCAATGTTAATTAGTGCAAGCCATAAGCAACAGTTTACAGAATTATATTTCTATTAATTCTTGTTTGTTGCCATATCATCTCTCAAGAGTAGCCTCTCTCAAGAAATATTTTGAGAATTCTGAATTTACTAAAATATAACAGAAATGAGTCCAAAGAAAGGCTGCCAGTCAGGAATTAGTTTCTGAGTGTTCAAGAGACCAGGTCTATGTCCCTAAGTATGTTGAAGGCCAATGTATTGTCAAGAGGGTTTGCTTCAAAGAAACAGGATAAAGTAGCTTGTCTCATTATCAATTTAAGTCTTACTGATATTAACCACAGCGTATTAGGAGTTATTATAAATTTAATGTTCATTTTCTCTAAATCTGCCAATAAGGCAATAAATATATCATTTTATAGATGATGAAACAGAGGATGAAAACATTTAAGCAACTACTGAAAGGCCACAGAGATAGTTAATGGTAAAGCCATAACTTTAAACCAGATGAGGGTAGGAAGCATGGGTTTTTCCTATCATACTTTTTCTGCTTAACTAAAACATGTATCGCAAATGGTTAAGACACGGGAGCCACTCAGTTTATCTTCTGGGGCTTTTGTTAGGTGCAATAATAAATGTCTATACGGCTTAAGCCACTTTTAGTTTGGTATTCTGTTGCTTGTAGCTGAAAATATCCTGACTGTGTCAACTTGATGCTCGTTCCGTGTTCTCAGTAGCAACCAGAGTGATCCTGTTAAAGCATAAGTGGCATATCACTGTTGTGCTCACAACTGTCCGGTAGTTTTCACTTTCATTCAGAGTAAATGCCAAAGTCCATATTAAGCCCTTTCAGTAACGTGCTGTTGTCCCATCTCCTTTCGCCCGCCTTCTCTGACCTCTTTCCTACTGATTTCTCTTTGCTCATTTTATTCAAACACACCAGGTATGCTTCCAATGTAGGGCCTTTGTACATGTTATCCTCTGCTTCAAAACTCCCTCTTCCAAATGTCTTCATGGGTTGCTTTCTCACATTCTTCAGGTCTTTACATGAATCTCACTCTCTCTTTGAGGCTTTCCCTGGTCTTTCCATCGAATGGTACTCCAGATATCAATCCCTAACATACACAGTTTTCTATCCTCCTTCCTGCTCTATATGCCTTCTTGGCACTTCTGTATAGCATGTTATAATTTTTACTTAATTATCTTGCTGTTGTTCTGTTACTGGAATGTAACTTCCAAGAAGGGAGTTATTTTCATATGGTTTATGCACTAATTTATTTGTAGTATCTAAAATAGTGCCTAGGATATAGTAAACTCTTACTAAATATTAATTGAATGAATGCAAGAATACTGTAGGAGACAAGTTCAGTAGATTATGTGCATTACATTCTTGTAGCTACTGCGCTGATGCAACACTTTTTAAGTTTCTGTATAAAATAACTAACATATTTGAGTTAGTTTACTACTTTCGGACAAAACCTTCTATTGACTTAAAAATCATTTGGTTTAAAATACCAAGTATTGCAACATTAGCTCATCATACAAATTTAAAGTAAGAAAAACTCAGGCAGTATGATTTTATAGCTTGGTAATTATTTTAATGGATCCAGTGACGATTCCTCTATATCCAAATGTTCTCACAAATTGGCCTGGGGACCCTATTGGTTCATTGAGAAGGGTTCATTTATATGTTTCAGATTCCATATCCCAACTGTTATAAAACCACCACTTGCTGAGTTTCAGTGAAGCATCAAAGACTATCCACAATTATCTGAAAAAGGTTATTAAAATACTCCTTTCTTCTCCAGTTACATTAATGTGTAAGGCTGGACTTTCTTTGTATACTTTAATCAACATATTTCTCAGCAGCTTGAGTACAGAAGCAGGTAAAAGAATCCAGTTGTTCTTTGTTAAGTCAAACATCAAAAGGAGTTGCAATATTGTAAAACAGTAAAACTGTTCTCACCTTTTCAAAACCATCATTATTTTTCATAAAATATTTGTAATTTATATTAAGATGTACTGAATCTAATGTTATTTTAGATTAATCTTAATAAGTAAATATTTTTAATCATCAGAATAATTGTATAATTTTGAATACAACAAATATGAATATATGTAACTCACATAAATGAAGACCTTTTGGAGTGATCAATACTTTTTAAGAGTGTAAAGGAGTCCTGAGATAAAAAATAATAATAATAATTGACAGTTGATGTTCTTTACAATTTCTCCTCTGTATTTGTTAAAAGCTCTCCCAATCCCTTTGAATATTACTTCCGTCGTGAAACACGTTGCTTCCTCCACCTCCCAGCTAGATGAAAACACAGTTTTTTTTCCTCCCTGTTTTAATTTCATGCTGCCAGATTTTGTTCAAACAGCAGGAGTAGGTCTTACCGTATTGTTTTACATCTGAGCTTACCACTAGCTAAGACCTACATTTCTGAAAAGTTATTTAATGGCAGTGATCCTCAATCTTTGTATCTAATGCCCTTAAGTGACGCAAAACAGAGTAGGTGCTCAATGAGTGAAAAGAATGAATGAATGCATTGATGTATGAATGGATGGCTGTAAAAATGTTTACTTTCAATTAAAAGAAATTCAATTCTTCATTTCATATTTTAAAACACTGACATAGGGTTTTGTATATTGCTGGCAGTCTTTCTTCCTTGTAAAACGTTTAGAAGCATGCTGTCAAGTCACTTATTCACTATGGACATGGCTAAGCAGCCAAATTTGACAGCAAACTTTGGGTGGTGACAATGTCTAGAAGTATTTCAACAAATTTTCAGAGTAAAACGTCTAGGAGTTTGTACTAAATATTCTGATTCCTGAACTTCATGACAGAGAAACTTAACTTAAATCTCCAACTAAGTGGTGTAGGAAACCGCATCTTCTCCTCAGGTAATTGGTAATGTTGGTCAAGAGCTATATTTTAAATAAAATCAAAACTTACATTCGAGCTGCTAAAATTAAAAAAAGATTATTCTGATTTTTCATTTTCCACATACACTTTCATTCTGCTGCCAAAGACAACGATAGCCCGATTTTATTAATTTTGAATTAAATTCATTAAGAATTCCACTGTAAATTTTTGTGGACTATATTTGCACTAGATAGGTAGATAGATAGACAGATAAAATTGTGCTTAATAGAATTAGCTAGCTAAATTATAAATTAATAGCTCTACTAGAGTTGGGTGAGGACATACTGAGAAAATGCTTAACTTATTTGAGAACACACACTTGATTTAAACATTCTACGAGGGCATTTGCACAGAATAGTGTGCTATTTATGTGTCTCTTATCTATTCGTTAAAGTAGGTCTGTCAGAACTATTATTTAACAACCTTTGTTTAATAATTAATTTGTTTTACTTTATGGCCCTGAAGGAAATCAATTCACATTTGTTTATGAATGCCCTGCATTCCTGACTTTTAACTAATTAAGGATGATAACCCTCTCATTCCAATTAACTCTTAATTAATGAAATTTTACATTATTTATTCCTTTTATTTTTCCTCTTGTGTGATTTTTGGTAAATAGGGAAACAGCATCCACAAACTTGTTTTCCAAGATTTGGTAGCCTGTTATTATTCTCCATATTTAGTACATATTGAAATAGAGAAAAATACTGACAGAGAGAAAACAAAACACTGAGTGAGCATCTACAGGGGGCCTGGTATTCTCATAAACACTTCAATATTTCTTAATGTAATTCTCTTAATAGCTCCCAGTTCCTACCCAGTTCCTTCTAAGAACAGAAAACTGAGGTTAACAAAGATAAACGCTGTGTCCAAGATCATGTAGGAAATAGGACAACTGAGAGTTATATTGTCCATTGAGTTCCAAAGCATTCCTTCTTTTATCCTACTTTAAAATAGTTCCACATTCTCAGTAAACTGAGCTATGCCTACATTTTTCCACTTGTAAACTATATGACATAATTATGATTTGCATCAGCACGATACCACTTTGCTTTGTGTTCCAATGCATTCACTGTCTTCCAGACGTTTGATATATTATTATTAATAGTTCCTCTTACTTTAACATATAGTATTGATAACCAAGCTTTATTTATCAAAACATATTTTTTCTTCTTATTTAAAAAAAATGTCTCGTATCAGCCGTCAGGTAAGTCAGCGTTCTCAGCACAGACTTTCTGTGGACAAATACCAGGAAGTACCTTCTTCTGAATTTTACTAAGAGAGGCTTCATAGACTTTCTTTTGGAATGTATTCTTTATAATTTTATGGTTTTATTACATAATTTAAAATACAACAGAAATCTTTCTTTTTTCCAGGACTACAATCTCTTTCACTTTGGAAAGAGAACAGGGTTATTCACTTTAAAGTAGCTACGGATTGCAGCAGTTCATTGTGACGTTACAAAACATATGATACAGCAGTTATCTGACCCTTCTTTTGGAGAGCCGTTTGAGGTCGTCTCTTTCCTGGGAGGAGATAGAATGATTAAGTTGTCATGATCTTCTAGTACCACTGAAAGGACTTGAGTGCCACAACCATATTCCCCGACATGTAAACTCATACCTTGGATAATTGAGAAAGGAGGGATAGGGGGAAAGAGAGAGCCAGTTTTAAAATTCTGCGACGGCATAGGAAGATTTAGAATTTTTGCCCACACTAAAGTTTACCTGGCATATTATGTAACAGAAAAAATAGCACATAAAATGAACATCACCATTTCACATTTACTTTTTCATGTCGGTGTTAAAGAAAACAATAGAAATTCACCCAAAGAACCCAAGGATTGTGAATAACTTTTCAGGAAGCTGGTGAGCATGTGCCAAAGAATATCAGAGATGTTATCCTAATTACTAATAGCTGGTCTGAGAGATTAAATATGACAATGAGATTGAAAAGGTAATTTACACTCAAAAAAAAAAAAAAAATGCTGAACTGAGTGCTAAGAGATCCAGCTCCAGTCTAAAATTAAGCACTTTTATTATGAAGCTAGAAAAACCTGGGTTCAAATGTTTGCTTCACTAATTATTAGTTAATGTTAAAGCTCTGTTTTCCTTATCTGTAAAATAAACATAACAATTGTCACCATATATCTTAGTGCTGTGATGATTAATGACATAGCACATAAAAATAGTGTTTGACAATGATTAATATATAATAAGAATGCAATAAATATTAATTGTGGCTATTAGCTCCATATATTGTCTATATTAAAAGTGATTTAAACTAGTTAAGTACTTAGAGAATAAAAATATAGACAATTGTTTATGAAATATATCGTGGTAGTTTCACAAGCGTATACCTATATCCAAAGTCATCAGATTGTATACATTAAATGTGTAGACTTTTGCATATCAACCATAACGCATTAAAATGTTTTAAGTAGTTTTTAAATAAAATAAATAAAAATATAGACTTAAAAAAGGGAAAGATTAGCGAATAAAATTTACTTCTATTTAGTTCTAGAAGTTGGCAGCCCTTTTTCCTCCAGAGGCCAAGTGGACAGAGCAATGATCTTCAGCAATTGTAATATTCATAATATCCATTAGAAGAAAATAAGCCCAAGTAGTTAGATCATAGAGTATCTCAACTGATATTAAGAGGAACATTAAAAGATGCAATGGATGTTTTCTTAGCAAAATCCCTAGAATAAATTTAGTAAGTTGTTTTTTAAAGCATATGTGAACGCAAGCTAGCGGCTTCTAGGCAGGGTAACTATTCATAGTTTATTTTTGTTGTTGTTGTTGTTTTCCCTCCTTCTAGCTTTATTGAGATATAATTCACAAAGTAAATTGTGATATATTTAAAGTGTACAATATGATGATTCGATATACATTGCGAAAGGATTTCCAAAGTCAAGTTAATGAACATATCCATCACCTCATTAATTTACTGTTTTTTTTCTGTTTTGGTGAGGATGCTTATGAACTACTCTCTAAGCAAATTTTAATTATACGATATAGTACCGTCAGCTACAGTCATTATACCACATATCAGATCCTCAATTGATTCATCTTATAACTGAAAGTTTATATCCTGTATTAACCTCTTCCCATCCCCCTTCTTCCCAACCCTGGCAACCTGACAACAAACATTCTCTTCCATGAGTTTTGTTTTGTTTTGTTTTGTTTTAGAATACACATATAAGAGATACCCTGCAGTATTGTTTTTCTATGTCTAGCATATTTAATTTAGCATAATGCCCTCCAGCTCAATCTGTGCTGTTGCAAAGGGCAGGATCCCCTTCCTTTTAAAAGCTGAATAATATTCTATTCTATATGTATATATAGAATATTTATATCATATATCTTTATATGTATACAAAAGGTGCCAAAAATGTTTATACATTTTAAGAAAGGAAAAAACTGTGTTAAAATTGTAATACTCAATATATACTGATAACATGACAAGTCATGTGTATACATTTTTTTGGCACCCCCGGTATTTATTTATCCATGCATCTATCACCTGACACTTTGTTTCCATATCTTGATTATCATGAATAATCTGTAATGAACAGGAATACAGGTGTCTTCTTGAGATAGTGATCTTGTTTTCTTTGGAAATAGATCCACAAGTGGGATTGTGGATCATATAATAGTTCTATTTTAAATTTCTTGAAAAACCTCTGTATTGTTTCCCATAATGGCTGTACCATTCACTTTCCCACCAGCAGTGTACAAGGATGCTCTTTTTGCCACAACCTCGCCAACATTTATCTCTTATCTTTTTGGTAATAGACTTCTGAACAGGCATGAAGTGATACCTCTTTGTGGTTTTGATTTTCATTTCCCTGATGATTTGTGATGTTGAGCACCTTTTTATGTACCTGTTGTCTGTTCATATGTCTTCTTTGCAAAGATATCTTTCCAGGCTCTTTGCCCTTTTAATTGGGTTAATGTTTTGTTTGTTTGTTTGTTTTTTGCTATTGAGTTGTGGGATTATACATTTTCAACATTAACCCCTTCCTTATCAGGTAAGTGGTTTGCAAGTATTTTTCCCATTCCATAGCTTGCCTTTTCATTTTATTGATCATTTTCTTGGCTGTGCAGAAGGTTTTCAGTTTGATGCAGTGCTACCCACTTATGTTTGCTTTGGTTGTCTTTGCCTTTGGTGTCAAATCCAAAAATTCACTGCCACGACCAATTACATAGTGGTTTCCTTATGGTTTCTTCTTGGAATTTTGTGGTTTAATGTCTGCATTCGAATCTTTAAACTATTTTGATTTTATTTTTATGTATGGTGTAAGAAAGTGTCCAGTATCATTCTTTTACATGTAGCTACCAAGTTTTACCAACACCCTTTACTGAAGAGACTGTCCTTTCCCTGTTGTGTATTCTTGACACCTTTGTATAAACTTAATTGACCATATAGGCATGTGTTTATTTCTGGGCTCTCTATTCTGTTCCATTGATCAATGAGTCTGCTTTTATGTAATAAAGTTTGAAATCAGTTAGTGTGATGTCTCCCACTTTGCTTTGCTTAGTCAAGGTTGCTTTGGTTATTCAAGATCATTTGTAGTTCTATATAAATATTTAGGGATTTAGTTTAAATCAAGGGCAAAGTTTAGAATATCAAGATACTTCTAGGGGTAAAAAGGTCTGTAATCAAACCATGTGAGAAACACTTCATAATATATGCTTCCTATTTTGAAATAAGCATTAACATATCTACATATCTCAGAAAAGAATTGTAGAAAAATAAGTCAATTTAGTTGTTTTATTGTTAACTTAGACTTCTCAAAACAAATTTGATTCTAGAACTTCTATAATACCCACTGACATCCATGTCAGAGCAGTAAAAATGCCCATAGAAAGATGTTGACGGGCTTCTTCTAGTAGTCAGGTATTTATTATGCATAAATATTGCTTAATATTAGTCAAGTAAGAACATCAGAGTTAAGGCTATACAAGACTGGGGTGTACTAATATTATACATGTGATTAAAGCATAAACCCCGTTGAGGGTCTATCAAGAGAGAATATCTGTTTTTTCATCCAATCGTGATAGTGGTGACACCATTAGTATAATCAGATTTACCATTTGTTGTCCTGGAGCTCAGGGAGATTTTGGCCTTTGACCACTTGATGACCTTTCTTTCATACTATGTAGTGATTGATCTAACCATGTTAATTCAGATAAAACAAAGAGTTATATACCTGTATGACAACATATGCAGGTTTTAACTATCATATAAGCTGTTAACATATGAAGAACAAAATGTTAAACGATTTTAAGACTGTCACTATTCATGTGACCCTAAAATAATAGATAAATTGAGGGCAGAATTATAATACAGCATACTGATAGGGATGGTCTATTTTCAAAATCTTGGATATCAGAAAGGAATAGTTTTGAACACCAGCTTGTCACTGAGCTTGTTGGCAGCCATGGTGAACTCTTTGCCTTCTAGCATCTTCCTCCAGTTAGTTTCTGGTGCGTGATGAACACTGTTGACCAAAGCCCAGCACAATTTAACGTCTGCAGGAGCAACCATCACGAAATGGAAAATCAACTGCTTCTAAAAGAGTGTTTTTACAGATATCTGTTGAACTCAGATAGATTCAAAGTAGTCAGGGCCAAAAATCTATTTTTGCAACATGGATTATCTGTTGAACTCAGATAGATTCAAAGTAGTCAGGGCCAAAAATCTATTTTTGCAACATGGATTATCTGTTGAAATCAGATAGATTCAAAGTAGTCAGGGCCAAAAATCTATTTTTGCAACATGGATTTGAAAATGTCAGTTATAGTAGAATAAAATCTTGTTAAAGTTGGTTAAGAAAATAGCTGTGCCACATTAGCATCAACCTAAAGTATTTCCCTTATAACATATTAATGCTGCTATGTAAGTAACAAATATTAGTACTGGGTACAATGCTGTTGCCACACCAGAGAATATCATCAATATCATCAATATTTCCTTTAGGAATATAGGATGTTATATAAGGTTTTGGGTTTTGTTTCAGTTTCAAATGATTTGTTTTGCTCTGTGGGGGGTGGATTTTATTTAATATCTCAAGCAAAGACTTTTTTTTTTTTGAGCTGTGATCATTTTAAATGTTTTAATTTGGTTTTGTATTAATTTAGGCTTTAAACATGGCCATTGTTGACCATTATAAAAAATGGAGTTCTGTCGATCGGTAGTCTCCACATTCTGACATAAAGGTTAACACTTTCATGAGATGGGAGAATGAGGGCATGGCTAGTTTTAGTCATTTAATCAAGGCAGTATATAAACTTCTTTTATGAGCCAAGCAATATATCACTGGGGATATGGTAATCAATAAAATAGACACACTTTATACCTTCAAGAAGAATGTAGCATCAGAGAAGAGGGACATGAAGCAAATTTCTACTAACTACGTATATCATTTCAAATATGCAAAGGCTAGTTGGTTAGAAACAGTTTAGAAAGTCTAACACCAATCTGTGTGCTTTCTGGACACTGCATTTTATCTTAATTAGCCCTGAAATTCCTACTTAGGTCTTTGTGACCTTAGTGACTGGGAAGGAGGAGTAAGGGTGAGAGAGCATGAAATTGCGTGCACAGAATGCTCTGGGAATGGGATACAATAGAAAATAGCACTTGGGAATGTACTGACATCAAATAAAACTGCCCTGTTACTTTGCATTGGAAATATACAAGTATGATTCTAATTCAGTTAGCATGGGTTGAGAATCTACAGAGTACCATAAACTCTGTAATTCAACACAGGCTTAAAGACCCCACCCTTCTTAGATCTTGATTTAATGGTGAGATAAGTCAAGGAATCACATAATTATACTAATATGAAAAGGTAGTATTCAATAACAAATACAATTCACTGCAAGGAGAAAGAACAGGCGTTAAGAATAATAAAGAAAATATTTAAAGAAGAAGAGGCTCAAAAATGGTAAAATTTAACAAGTGAAGATGATGTTGAGAGTTAAGAGAGAATCACAAAGTATGAAAGCAAAGGTAGGGAGATGAGAGATAATCTAAACCTTCTAAGGATAGATTGATAATTTTTGGAGTCTACACAAGAAAATTAAGAGATTGGGAAAACAGAGTAAGATAAGCTAAAAAGAGATAACAAACGGTAAACAGGACTATAGGAAGCATTATAAACGGATAGCTGAAGATGTGTAGAGAAATAGGCTTGGAGCTACATTTGTGTTTGTACAGGGGGAACAATTGTTCAGGAAATTCTGCAGGTAAAGCTTGGAGTGCTGTTTCTTACACGTGACTGTACATTAGTTTTACTCACTGCCTCCTGCATCAGAAGTGTATGAGAGCCTATTGAAAAGGCAGATTACCTAGGCTACCAGGAGCTATAGACACGAATTTTAAAGTGGGACCATTTCCCCCTCTAACACTGCAAATGATTCTGAAGCCCACTAAAATTTGAGTATAATTGGATAAAATGCTGTGGCAATTTCCTTCCCATGCATTTGCTACAATTTGGATACATAAATGTATGCATACATGTACATCTTAAGAAAGAAGAAAAAAGAAGTTGTATTGAGTGTACATACTCTGCTACAGTTTGATTGTTTTGGAGAGCTTCCCATGTTAATTTGTTGGTCAACCATATTCATTGAAATGACTACATAGTTTTCACTAGTCTGGCTCTTCTATTTAATCACTCCTGCTTTACTAAGCATTGGCATTTTCTTGGCTAATTTGTGTTATTACAGATAATATTGCAATGAATATTCTCAATCTTGAATCTTTGGAAATGTGCACAAGTTTCTGAAGGTTAGTTTGGTGGAAGTTGATTTTTTGATTAATTAAAAGGTTATTTAATGATGGTAGTTATATTTCATTATATTATCAAAATTGTCATTATTTTTATAACTGATATACACACAGGGCTACTAAGGGTATATAATTCAGTTTCAAAATATAAATATTTGCTATAATTATTTTATAAAATAAAAGAATGGAAAACAATATCTTATGTTTGAGTTGTAAGCATCATGGAATAAACTGAAAACATATTACAATAACAAGGTAAACAATAGCATTAATATAAGTATCTGTGATGACTCCAGATTCAAATAGAATGCATCGAGTATAAGTACATTAGGATCATGAAGGTAACTGCATACCAGAGTTTAGCTTTCTAAAGGAGAAGGTTACTCTCAAAGTCTAGTACTAGTTAATAAAACTATGGAAATATGTAAACTACTTATGTTCAACGAGCATTTATACCCATAAAAATGCCTGTGTTTCTATATGAGGGCAAGATTCTATGTAGGGAAAAAGTGATTTAACTCAGTCTGCTTAGAGTCTGTAACTCTTTTAGAGATGTTAGGATTTGGAATTGAACAGCAGGTATCCTGTCTTTTGCTGTCTAGAGACTACTCAGGCCAAGTTAATGTGTTCACGTAGTTTATAGTTTAAGTGGAAACATATTCCACTTTTAGATTCTCTGACTATAAGACAGGTTATAAATTTGGAGACTATAATAGAATTTACATTGGACTAGCAAATTGTTTCCTTTAAGAACAACTTTGATAAATGAAACTAAAAATTAAAGCACTTTACATAAGACCCGTGAATTAAAAATTACAGCATTTAAAAATGAATAATTCAGCTAAAACAAATCAGGTTTGACTAGTAAGTTGTCTATTTTACTGTAAAGCACACATATTCAAAAAGTTTTCTAAGCATTACCTTGTGCCTTGATTTATGTGTAGCAAAGAAAACTACTCTGTAACCCAAAATGGCTTTCCCCACCTTGACTGTGTACTGGAAAATATAGGTATTATTTCTTCATGATGTGTTCTTGGCAATACTCAGACCTTACTCCTGGACGGAGTGGAGTAGTTCACATTCCTAATTCATGTCATCTTCCACTTGTTGCGAATACAACAGGGATCCCCGTATATTGTGTGCAACTTTCCCTCTAGACAACTCTGTGATGTAGCATCACAAGGCTTAATAGAAATATAGGAGTCTTCCTTCTACAGTGGTTTTCCAAGTTCTGGTCTCAGAACCCTTCTATACTATTAAACAATAGTGAGCATTCAGAGACCAAAAAGGTTGGAAAATGGCCTGAAGGTCAAATCCAGCCCATTTCCCATTTTTGTAAATAAACTATTATAGGAACAGAGCCACCTTCCTTTATTTTATTTTTCCCCCCTACGGCTGGCTGTTTTATCACTGTAACAGCAGAGTTGAGAAGTGTGACAGATGCCATATGTCCTGCCAAGTCCAAACTGTTTACTATCTTGTCCTTTACAGAAAATGTTTGCCAGCCTTTGATGTATGTGGATTCTAGCTGTTAATTTTTACCATATTTGAAATTAAAGCTTACAAAACTTAAAAATTGAGAAATAAACAAGCATACTCCCATTAGCCATCAGAGCTAATGGTCATGCAGCCTTTGAGAAACCACTGAACATTCATGAGATAATGAGAGTGAAAAAAGCGAATAACAACTTCGTATTATTATGTAAATAGTTTTAACCTCCTGTGAGATCCTGAATGTGTATAAAGAACACTAGGGGTCCTCAGACCATCCTTTGAGAACTGATAGAATACTATATGGTAAATAGTAGCTGCTCAATATGTATTTGAATGAATAAGCAATAACAACAAAAGAGAACAAATATTTTCTTAGTGCTTTACGAAGGACTTTTTGTCCATTTCTATTTTAAAGAAGTTTAAGGAGGTAGAAGTATCAAAGCAAAGAGTTTTGATATAGGAATTATTAGAGCAAGTTTGGAATCGGAGGAGAAAGATGCTTCTATAGCTCAGTGAACATGATTAAAGACATATAACTAACAGAAAGGATTAATTTAAAATGGACCACATAAAGTAAATTAAATGACTTAGTTGAATTTTTGCTAGATTGCAGAGTAGCACAATACAGTCAAGGAAATATGATGTAATAATAGAATATGTGGTTGAATGGAAGAGGAATCTGGGGAATAGTGAAGCTGAAATCTTCAAAAGAAAATCTTCAAAGGAGGATTGCTTGAGGACATTTTACAATGGAAGACATATTGCCTGCAAAAAAGTTAGGAAAAACTGTTCTTAGTGTTTGATTCTGTCTCAACTTACCCTTTATCCGTACCCTTCAGGTACATTTTTTTAAAAAAACATTTTAAATTTATTCTCTGAACTTCTGTGTAAGAAAAACTAAACATAGAAAGTTTTATTTAAATGTATTTCTGGGAGTTAGAAAGTGCCCAAGAATATTTCAACACCTCTTTTGTAATCTGAAGGTAATTTAAGAAGGGCTCTTGTACACTAATATATCATGACTGTGCCATTTACATGTTTTATTCTGTGAAAACTACTTGTATTTGAACTGGGATCTAGTTATTCATGTAATTACACTCAAAGGTACTCTCGACAAGTTAACTGCAGTCCAGTTGTTGTGCTTAAACAATGTATGATTTATATTTGAGTCACACTAATTAGAGTTTTTATTCAAGGTGTTTATGGTGAATGGCTTCTTTTATGTCTAGTGCTTAGCTATACACTTTATTCCTAAGGAAGATATCTAAATGTTGCACAGTATTTACCTTTCAATTGAAAGAATGTTGAAAAGAAAAATTGAGATCAGCAATTATGAGCATAAAGCCATCTAGATACAATTTGTTCTATTATGTTATTGAAAACATAGGCTTCAGTAAGCTATGGTGTTTTACCTCCTTCCTTATTATATTTACGTTATTTGCACAGCAGGATAAGAAAGTAATCCCTGTGGAGATATTAAGGAAAACTTTTTTTTTTTCTGTTAGATACACAAATATGTGACTGTGTATTATACAATACATTGTAGGTTTTAGTTGGGAGACATGAAAATTGAATATCAACACCATGTGTGACATTTGAATTATGATGTGATATTTATAAGTACTTTAGTAGTTATCATTTACCAGATGGAAGTAATGTGTGTTTTTGCAAGTTGAAACATCTTTTTTATGATAATAGTCTATACTTGTAATTTATTCTGTCTGCAATATGGATGCAAGTTCTCTGCACCATACAAAGTATTCCAAGCTTTTAGGAAATCAAACAATCCCTAACATGATACTCATCAAGATGAATGTTAACAATTTATTTGACTAGTGAACATTAAATTGAAACATTTTATCTCAATGTGTGATATAATTGGAAGTAAAAAGGCTGAACAGACTTCCCATGTGCATTTTTACTCATCACATGTAACCTAGGGAATATAACTCTAAAGGTGATATTCCAATGGGAGAAAATGACATTAAAGCCCATGTTCTATTAGACATAAAGCTTTATCCCCAAACATTAAAATGTTATTGACTATTTTCAAGTGGTAAATTAATACCCTTCTTCTTTATCTGCACTTTATAATCCAAAAGAAATATGTGCTAGAGACTGCAATTTCGGTTGCAGAAGAAGCTGCACCCCCATTTTTCTTTCTGTATAGGCTTCTGTCCTCTATTCCCAGACTTCTATCACCTCCATCATCACCCTTCTAAAATAATATGGATATTTTTTAAACCACCTAGTCTAGGCTTGGTGTGAATTCTATACTTACAAGCACCAACAATAGAAATAAAGCGTCCTTTCCTACTGATTGACTCGATGGCTTATCTTGGCTAGCACCCTGCACATCACTCCGTTTGTGTGGGAAATCTATGGCAGTCAGACTGTGAGCTTTTCAAGCACGCATGTGTAATTTTAGCATTTCCTGATGCTTGCCTGAAAAGCTGCTCTTCAGTGCTTTCAATCATTTTAATGAGGTATCTTACTTTGATTTACAAATTTGATAAACACAACTTGGTGTTGTTATGTGTAGACTTTGGTTCTTATTTCATAATGTGTGTTTTAAGAGTCCTTGATGTTGTAGGAGAATAAAGAAACTTATTTTTCCTCCTAGTGTATTGGCAGACAAAACAGAAAAAGGAGATAAAGCAGAATTACAAATGATTGTAGGGGTATCAAACAAGATTAAAAGGTTTCAAGTCTCAGGGTATAATATTGATCACACATCACAAACACACTACTCTGAAACAAAAAATATATATATATATTTTTTACCAGATGTTATCAGGATTATGGTTAAATCTGTGACTCAGATATGTAATCTCCTAGCATTTGAATCCCTCTGAAGCCGTACATGAGATTTTACAGTTTTAAAATGTCCCAGGGAAATGCATATCCCTCAGCAATGTGATGAAATTGAAGTGCTACGGACACGTGGAAGAGAAGTTAAATTAAAGGCACACAATTTAAAAGGATATATTATTTCATACACAAATTGCTGGCATCTGCTGTATAAATGGGAATTAGATTTGTGATCCGTAACAATCTTTAGGAAGCTGTGAGTTACATTTTTCTATCAGTTGTTGAATATTTTTCTTAATGCATAGAAATTTGTTTATGCCACTTTTTGAGGGACTAAAATGTTACAAATAGGAAGACATTAATGAAAATGTTACAAACAGGACTACAGAAATGACATAATCAGGTAGCTCAGTATCTTTGCAAGTTTGCAATTGTGGGGAGTTTAACGTATGTGTAATTAATAGCTTCGCTCCCTTTTCTAGGTGGCTGTATGCCTAAAACAGGAAAAATTGTGGAAATAGAGTATGAGTATTCATGTGTTACTACATTCTGCTATTCTTAGCATTAGCTCCAGAAGTATTCTATCTGCAGGAATGCTGTGGAAATGCTGCATAGGGTCAGTGAGGTATAATGAAAGAATAATGGTTTAAAATCAGGGCATCCAGTTTCTCATTTTACTTTAATCCTTAATAAACTCAATTTTTGAAAAAGTCATTGCTTTCTGGTATCAATCCATTCCAATCTGTGAAAATTATTTGTTCCTTATCTTCTATATTGATACAGATTATTTCCTGAAAAAATTAAAGTGCTTTCAAATTTTACTATGCAAATAATAATCTAAGTGTTGTGAAAAATTCAGATTCCCAGATGCTCGATTCCAGAGACCCTGACTTAATAAAGTCTTGTGTGGGTTCCGGGAATTCACCCTTCTCATTTGTACCCTATGGCACTTTGAAGCAGGTAGACCTCAGTGGGCTACGTCCTCAATTATCCCCAATTTCCAGTTGGAACAGTTTTTATGAAAGCCAGTGACTTACATTAGTTCTTCCAACTGGGTACCATGAGCAGAAATACTACTTTGAGAGATACTATTAATATTTTGGAAATGTATAATTATTTTTCTTAAGAGGTTGTGCGTGCTAAAAGCCTTCAGTAATCCTCTTCTTCATTGGGTATTCTACAAAGCAAAATAACTGATATTAGAGCCACATGCCACCTCATAAGTAATAGTGCTTTAAGTGAAAATCACAGGAATAGTTCAAAGAAATATCTGAAAATCTCGTGTTCCTACAGTAGCATTCTTATTTTTGAAAAACAATAAAAGCAATATTTTTGCTCCTCTTGGTACCCTGCTTCTTCTCTAAATGGGTAATATAAAAGGGCAATACCTACTTGCTGTAGGGCCTCAGATTCAATTCTTCATAACTGATCCAAATGGGAAATGAACACTGAAACCCCAAACCGACTGGTTTCCCAACTAATCCTAACTGCAAGCTCCTTTCTTAGCTAATCAAGTAGAATTAGGGTGTGGATGGTTTATACAGGGTGACGTATGGGCAGCTTGTAATTTTCCTAGCAACTCCTCTCCTCATTAATCTACTTAGTAGTTGCTTTTCCCACATAATTGAAGAAGTTAATTGTAAAATTCCGTTTCCACGGGAACTGTAAGGTAAAGTTTGCTGAATTAAAGTCAACTGAAAATTTACTGTCAGAAATGTACTCACTGGTTTCTCAAAATATGTAAACTTACATATTCTTAAATATTAGCAAATATACAGCATTTTTGAACAGGCACCATATATTTTTCAGACATAATGAGATAGGTGATGACCTATGTTATCTTTCCACAGCTATAATTTCACATACGCAGAAGTAGAGGTTAGGAGCTCATTTGAGGAACTATTTATGTCTTTCAATGTGCAGCTGATAGTAGTAGATTGTTTTATTTCCAGATCATGGGACTCATTACTATATACTCTATATTTAGATAAGGATTCATTTGTAATCAGTTAAGTATTAATTAACATTAGTTTGGCTACAAAAAAAGTATAACATTCTGAATGCATTCTTTTTCTATATAAACAGGTACAGGATTACAAATAAGCTGCAATTAGATACCTCAGTTCCCGAAAAGGTTCTCTCTGGCAGTGTAGGACAAGTGAAGCCAGAAAGGTTATTGCTCAAGGGGAAACATTCACATTTTTCACTTCATTTTCCTACCTAATTACTTATATAACATGATACTCAAATAAATAAATATAGAGTCTACAGCTTTAAAATTTTCCTTTAGCAGTGCCAACAGCTGTGGTTGTTCCTCTTGAGGGAATACATAGGAATGTTACCTTTATTTTTATTTTCCTTTTGTCTTCCTTCCTTTATACAAGCTAAGGAATGTGAAGAAAAAGTCAAAGTGCAAGTAGGCAGAGCTGCAGTAAAATGAATACATTTCCTCAGCTTGCATGCATGAGATGCTTCTGGAGAAGTTACTACCCAATTGCAATGTTTGCGACCCTACACCACTCTCAGGAAAAACCTAGGAGTCAACTTGCTAAACACCATGGTTGGACTTTTAAGAAGGCTAGATCATGTTATGCTTGTAAACTCATTATAACGATGTAGCCCGACTCTCTCCAGGAACTATGAATAACATGCTTTCTGGGTTTGACCCTATTGTACAAAAGTTCTACCCCTTCTTGATTACAAGTTATTTGTTTTACTTCTCGTACCTGTGACCATAAAAGATTTGAACTATAGTGATCACACAGAAAAAGTGACCCCCCTGCAATGCTCGTGGATGAATACAAGAGTCCAAAAGCCCAGGAAGCAGCTTTTTACATAATATAGTATTTACTTACATCATTCATATTAATAAATAACATTTGATGGATGCTGATCCCAAACGTCTTGTATATGAGGAAATCCCCCATGCTTAATGATAAGGGAAGGTTTATATACTCATGTTAGTCTATAATTTAGAAATGTTACTAAAAATTGTGTAGACAATAGAGTAAAACATCATTAGGTTGCAACCACTACTCAGTAATTGAGGTCAAACTGTTAAAGATCTTGCAGGCAGATGCTGAGAAGTGTTCTCTTCTGTGCTGAGCCAGGGGAACCATCTAGAAGCAGATGTGATCCACAGGCAAAGGGCAAACTGAAGCTAAGGCTGGAGTCAAAACACTACATTAGAGAGCTGGCGGCAAGTATCAGGTGCAGTAAGCAATCTGGTAGAGAGACATTTAGTGCTTATGTTAGGAAAGGTGAGGCCATGGATAGCAAATCACAATCTGAAAGGATTAGCATAAGTGCAGAAGCTGAGTATGAAGTCAGATAAAGCAAAGGTTTATAAAGCTAACCATCAATAGCAACGGTCCAATTGCTGATTCTTCGTGGTTGGCAGTCACCAGGATTGGAGAAGTGGTTCTCAAACGTTTTGTAATCAGGGACCCCTTTTACTTAATACAATTAGTAAGTGCCCCACAGAGCTTTGTCTGTATAAGTTGTGTCAGTTGATGTCTACTGTATCAGAAATCTAAACTTAGAAAACGTTAAAATATTTATTTACTTAAAAGCTATAAATATTAAATAGTAAACCTATTGCTAGTTAGTATAAATGACATTTGATGAAAATAACTGTACTTTTCAAAAAAAAATTCCATGAGAAGATAATTGTTTTACATTTGTATAAAATCTATTTTGTTTTATTATTCTCCATTCAATCTATTGCAGTATTTTGTTTCTGTTGAAGTTTATGAGGAAAGTCCAGCTTCATAGAGATAACTAGAAAAGGTTATTTCAGTAGACTTTCCAGATATTTGTGTATATATCATATATATTTTTTGATACTACGCTAAGTCAACAAATAGGAGTTTCCCAAGTACTATTTGCAACATGGAATCTTGAAATCATATCAATAAACTTAAAATCCATAGGTCTAGTGTGCTCTTTGAATGCATATTTGCCCAGGAATAATTTTGTGAAATGTATTGGTTATTTGGAAAATGTTGGTTCACTGAGTTATGCAGATCTCCTAAATGTTGACACATTTTATTATATGATCTTGAAACATTCAGTAATATCACCACTGATTTCATCCAAAAATTAAGTATTGATAGCACATCAAGTTAACTTTGGCAGATACAAGTTTTCCAAGATTCTAATTTTTTTTGAATTTGTATTTAACAATTAATACGGTTTGCTTTCCTTGAAGTGACAAACTCACTTCATCCATTTTTGAGAAAATGTCTGTCATTTACTCAAGTCTGTGTTAACAGTTTTTCTGTCAGTCATTCTTCGAAGTAAAGATAATGTTTGATGAAAACACATGGTTAATTCAGCTAGTATCTTAAACACACAAATGCTTTATGTGAACTTCTCATTTTTGTCATATAGGATATTAAAAACGCACCAACTGTTAAGATTCAATAAAATTTGTATTTTTTTTACGTCTTTATCAAGTGCATTCTTAAATGAAACTAGATTTATATAGTTGTTTATTTATTCATCTAATTATTTATTTGTTTACTTATTAACAATGAGTCTGTAGCTATTGACCACTAACTAGTACAGCTGGTGTAACAGCCTTTTTTATGACTGAGGCACCAGCAGTTTTTTCCACCATTGCTCTAATATCACTGGAAATGCTAATGAAATAAAAAAGGAAAATAATATATCTGATAATATTATGAAAATAGTTTGTCTTCAGGGACTCCCTGAAAAGGTCTTGGGGATTCCTAAGGACCTCATACCACACTTTGAAAACCATTGGTTTAGAGGTGTTATGATGGCTTTAAAAAAAATGCCAGGTCTTAAACCTCTTTTTATTCTCTTGATTTTTTTTTAAATTTGTTTTTCTTGCTCATTTTCAGCTGACCAAAAAATAAAGAAAAAAGAAAAAAGAAAAAAAAGCAATAGTCTTTCCTGTATTCCTTACTTTCCTGAGCATACATAAAGTTTTAAGTTGCTCAATCATTCAACAGATATTTATTAACAATTTACTAAGCCCCAAGCATTTTCAAAAGAAAGTAGACAACCCCTCTTTGTAAACACAATATGAGTGAAAGAATCATCATTCTTATCTAAGCCACTTTTGGACATGTATAAAGGGTGCCTAACAAAAACTGGTAAATATATCGTGCGGCTCTCTACCCATCGCCTCTCCTCCCTGCCTCCTCCCCCACCTCCTTTTTATAATCCTGATCAGTGCATTGAATGTCAGGTTCACATTTGGCAATAATAATCATATAATAAAAAGCAATAATAATAATAAAATAATAAAAATAAAAGGCAGTTTTGCTATTGCAGATGTTTGCATTTCTTTAAAGCTAATAATCCTTTTTGCAATTATCCTGACTGTATTTACATTCTTTCAACACATTTATTATACTTTGTCTTGTGCCTCTCAAAATATATTTGAATCACAAATATAAGGTTTGCTCTAGCATGTAGGAATTTAAGGAATGAGTTTTACTCGTTAATTTGCTACATAGTTACAACATCGGACATTCTCTTTCATTTTGTGGAACCCCCTGAACCTTGACCCATTTTTCCACCTAACACTCTATTTCTACTTCCCATCCTCAGAGTTATTTATGTTCTTCACCTCCTTTTCAGTCACTAAGGAAATCCACCCCTTCTTAGAGTTTTAAGTTCATGCATTCTTAATATCTAGCTAAAATTATTGACTGCATAGCCACCTTCTTCACCAACTTGGCCTTCTTCTCATGGAGGTGTCTCTAGTTTTCTTCTTTTCTTAACTGTGATTTTTTTCAGCCCTTACTTTTCATTACACAACAGGCTTCCTTCTCTGGTTTTCATTAGTGTCATCTTGGACTTCTAAAACCCTGTTTTTGCTCTAACTCACCTGCATCCCATTCTCTATCCTTACTCACAATTCTCCCAAGTGGACAGATACGGTGAAATGAATTGCATACTCATCCTTCTGGCTTCGGTTGCTCTCCAGTTTAAAATATTTCACTCAGCTAACCACACAAAATACATGAAATAAAGATAGCCAAATTTATTGTGTACTTTACTACATGTATTTATTTGATCATCACAATAACCCAAGATGTAGGCACTATTATCAGTTCAAGTTACAGATAAAGAAATTGAGTGACAGAATGTGTTCCCCATGATGAGGTCTGAATCCCAGCAGATAATTTGTCTTCAGTGCCAGCATTCTAGTACATGACACCATTTCTCACCAATCTGGAAGGCTCGCCATAAGTCTCTTTTTTCTTTCTTTCTTTCTTTTTCTTTCTTTCTTTCTTTCTTTCTTTCTTTCTTTCTTTCTTTCTTTCTTTCTTTCTTTCTTTCTTTCTTTCCTTCCTTCCTTCCTTCCTTCCTTCCTTCCTTCCTTCCTTCCTTCCTTCCTTCCTTCCTTCCTTCCTTTCTTTCTTATTAAAGTTTATTACGGTGACAATTGTTAGTAAACGGTGATGAAAGAGGAGAATTGACTCTGGGTGGTGAACACACAACATAATACCTAGATGATGTATTACAGAATTGTACACTTGAAACATAGTCTCTTTTTCAACATTTAAAATATCAAAGCACCACCTTTCTATTTTCTCTCATTATTATCTTATATTTTCTGTCATCTGCCAATCTATAGCCATTGAATTATTTTGCTAAATACATGTAAACTCTTATACTTGTCTCTGAGCTGAGATTTCAGCCATGGTCAGCGTCTCAAATAGACAACCAACCACTTCTTTTTCTAATGATGCTGCTGCCGCTGCTTTTCTTGAAGGCTTGTGTAAGTTTTTGCTGAAGCACTAGGTAGACACAACTACGTCAAACTCTGCAAAATTTCTACCCCTGGCACTTCTGCTCCCGGCGTTTCCACATGGCTGTCATGCACATGTGCTCACAGAATGGCCGAGCTCTCTCGCCGTCAGTCATCCATGCCACACTTCAATAGCTGCTTCATGATTTAGGTCACATCCTCCTGTCTCTCTCTCTCACTGTTCTTCTGCTCCTTTTCCTTTCCTTTCTAATCCTCCTAGGCTGCTTTTGTACCATTAAATAATAAAACTGCATAATTTCAAATGTTTCTTTTCAGTAACGTAAAGTGATGATGGCTTCTATTTCAGAACTCTGTGCTTTGAATAGAACTATATACTTCTAAACACAGCTCTACTAAGTTTATTTATATGAATTTTATGACAAGATGTAGCATATCTCATATTTGTCCATTGTCAACAACAGAGTGATTTGTTTTATGGATTGGAATAGAATAAGATGCTCGGCATTTTATGATAGAGAGCAATCAAATGGTAAATGAAAGAAGAGTGTTCCAATTATTTTATTTTTAGAAATTAAAATACACAAATATTCACTTATAAAAATTACCTAGCGATTTCTACCTCTATGTGCATTAGTGTGTTTAGTGTATACATGACAACTATGTGTTTTTAGGGAGGATCCTATTGTCTCCATAACGGTGGTCAAAAGACAAGGTAAATAATTCAAATATTATCAATGTATTTATCTTACTAGATTTTACCCTATCCATCGTCTTGAAGTAAATTCCATCTTTACTGTTTCTTAATGGTGAAAATCATAATGTGCTGCGGCGAATCTCCTGCCAATTTTGCATTCATTGATGGAGCATAAATAACTTATAATAAGCCTGGGTGGAAGTATTTACACCACAGAAATGAACAAATGAAGTGTCAAATCAGGATTGTATTATTTTATTTCCTCATGGGGAGCCGGTTGCCACCATACAATCAGTTTTACACCTGACTTAATCTAGAGACACAAATGAAGCACTCAAGTACTCTCTTCTCTTTTCCTTACCATCTTTCTCTCTTGCCACCCTTTCCTTCTTGCTTCCTCTGCACACCTCTCTCTATCTTTCCATCCCTTCTTCTCTATCTCATCCCATTTACTGCTTCTATTCCATTTGTGTGTGAGGACATTACTTCCCACTCCTAAAGACAGCCTTTCTTCATGTGGCAACAGAAATTGAAGCAATGAGTGATCATCTTTAGAATTCAATGATCCCCAAAATAAAGCTCTTTCTTAAATTCCATTTTGTAAAATACATACTGGGAAGATTTGAAGTAGTGGGTGGTGGGCCATATGTCCATACCTGGAAAAATCTGCATGACAAAGTCAATGGGTAACTAGGATGGTGGGTCTGCATCATTAGCACGACCTCAGAATTTAATTTAATGAAAAGGACTACTGGGATTTGGAGTCATACCAGAATCATTTGATTTGGATATATGGGGTAGTTTCACAAAATAAGTTGGAGTATTAGAAGCAAAATTGTTTTAACTATGAGTCCCAATATACTAAAATAGAATAAATATGATTTGAAATTAATAACTCAGAGTTCTTGATTAGGGGTGCTCATACTCTGTATCTTTGTTTGCTGTACTCCTTAATCAAATAATAGACAAATAAAATTGGATTCCTAGAAATCATCATCATCACTTAAGAGGTTTACTCATGATACCCAAAAGAATATGGGAAGAATAACGGGATTTAATCCATAATAATGTTTTAAACATTAAAAGGTTTAATGCATATAAAGAGTTTGGTTCAGTGCCTGGTGATAGTTGTCAATAAATATTAACCATTGCCATAATTTTCACAATTGTTATCATCAATACTCTAACTAATTTAAAAGAATGAGCTGCATGGAGGGTATACTTATATTTTTATTATATATATATATATATATATATATATATATATGATTACATATTTGTGTATGTATATGATTTTATATGAATTGAAAAAAATCTGGGTGACTTTACTTTAAACTTAACAGTAATTATCTGTAGGAATTTTAGATTTTGGCAAACTTACTTTTGCATTGCACCCTTTTCAATATTGTTTAAGTAATATGTTTGCTTTTATTTAGAGTCAGAAATAAACATGTATTTTTAGAGATGAAATTGTTTCATATGCTTAAGTTAATCTGTTTAGAAGTATCTCCGTTTTTAACAAATTTTCATTTTAATGCATTTAAAATTATAAAAATAATTTGTTATACCATAAAATATTAATCATAGATGCAGTTATACCATTCCAGTTCAAACATTATTTAAAGCTTAACAATTTCTTTCAAATGTTTCGCTTGACTTTAAACCTGAATTTGTTTATTGTATTGTCATAAATTCTTATAAAAATACCCCATATCTTTCTTGATAGGAAATTGGTTGCTGTTTAGAAAAGAATCTCTATTGCTTTGTTTTAGTGAAAGGACAGTTATGGGAACAATGTACTAGCATAACCAGATCACTGAGAACTGAAAGAGTACTAGGCAGATAATTCTCTACTTTTCCATGAGGCTGTATAATGTCTTTACTGAAATTTGACTAAATAGTCCTCTCCTGTACCTTCTACTTTCAAATGGATTTAGTTTTGCAAGGTGATAAAGGAATATTAATTAGATTTCAACTGCAATGTTTTCTTCCATGGAACTCTGTTATGTATTTTGTGATCAGTGGATCGATTGTCATGTTTATATGCAGACCTTTAGGTCAGGGCATGTGTTTAAAACAGTGACTGCTATGGTACTATGTACTTTAAGAAGTGGGCAAGGGCAGAGCAAGTGAGAGGACTAAAAATTAAATGTAAACATAGGTCTGATCGTGCTTTATATAGAAATGCATAAGACAAAAGGCAAGAATCTACCAAAAACAAAACCAAAGCATAAGGAAAATGAATAAAAGAAAAAAACAAAAAGGCCAGTTCAATGTCATATGGTATCAACATATTTAGCTGCGATGAGCAAATTATACCCCTCGAAAAAGTTATATTTTGAAGTCCTAATGCCCAGTACTTCAGAAGATGATTGTACAGTCCCATGCCACTTAACAATGGACATACATTACGAGAAATGTGTCATTAGGCTATTTTGTCATTGCGGGAACATCATAGGATGCTCTTACACAAAGCAAGATGGTCTACCCTACCACACACCAAGGCTGTATGGTATACCAGCTTTGTACATGCAGCTCATCCTTGACTGAAGAGTCATTATGCAGTGCATGACTGTATTTGGTAGTAGAGCCTTTAAAGAAGTGGTTAAGTTTAAATGAAGCTGTTAAAGTGGGTCCTAATCCAACTTGACTGGTGATTGTCGTAAGAGGAGAAATTTGGACACTCAGAGAGACATCAGGAAACTGCACACACAGAAGAAAGACCAGGTGAGGGCACATTGAGAAGGTGGCCTTCTGCAAGCTAAGGAGGGAGGTCTCAGCAGACACCGAACATACTGACACCTTGATCTTAGACTTCTAGCCTCCAGAACTCTGAGAAAATCAGTTTCTGTTGTTTAGCCACCCAGTGTGGCACTCTATTATGGCAACCCTAACAAACTAATACACTAGCTTTAGCTTCCCGGGTTAGAGGGGATTATAAGAATCTCCTCTGTCACCACGATTCCACTTACCCTGGGCATTGGGTTGAAACTGGGTTTGTAACTTGATCAGGAGGGAAAGGACATGTTTCTGAATTTGCATTAAGATGTGATATCAGCTTGGAAATATTAAATTGGTGCAAAACTAATTGCATTTTTTGCAATTATTTTTAACCTTTTAAACCACAATTACTTTTGCACCAACCTAATATTTTGAGTACTATAGTTTACTTGTCAAATGGCAGACATCAGCAGGTGCATCTTTCCTTAATACCTGCCTTCATCTACAAGGACCAGTTTCTGTACTGGGAGATAAGGAGTCCACCCTGACCTGGGGGATTCTACATTTGGAGCAGAATTTGGCCTGGATTCTACTACTGTACTGTATTTCCAAAAATGAAGTTTGAGGCCACATGGTGAGGGAGTGAGGGAGATGCAGCTGTCAACATCAGGCAAAGGATGTAAGTTGGCTAAAATATGGAGACAACAGATCCTGTAACAAAATAAATAATCTTAATAGTTTAGAAAGGTGTGTGTGTGTGTGTGTGTGTGTGTGTGTGTGTGTTCCTGATGACCTCCTGTCTACTTTTCATAGTTTCAGTTTCTAGCTATTTCCGCCATTCTCCTTTGCCTACCCTTTCAACTCCATTCTCTACCTTATAACATCCCTCCTTCCCATAGTTTGATAAGCAATCTGCAGTTCAGTCCACAGAGGACATCTGTATTCTTTGATATTACTTTATTCTCTATTACACTGTGTACAATTTGGCCTCTAACACAAGGCCAGATGTTCATTTCAAAGGAGTAAAGAACCAAGATATTGAGATAGCTATTTACCTCAGCATTCATCTTTTACAATAATTGGTACTGTTTTTCAGGATTCATGGTTATGTTTTTTGTGTTTGTTTTTTTTTCATTAAAATTTATTGGGGTGACAATGGTTAACAAAACTACATAGGTTTCAGGTGTACAATTCTATAGTACATCATTTATATATTGCATTATGTGTTCACCACCCAGAGTCAGTTCTTCTTTCATCACCACCTATTTGACTACCTTTACTCTCTTCTACCACCTCCTTCCCCCTTTACTCTCTAGTAACCACTAAACTGTTGTCAGTGTCTATGAGTTTTAGGTTTTTGTTTGTTTTGTTTTGTTTTTGTCTTATTCCTTTGTTTCCTTTAGTTTTATATCCCACATATCAGTGAAGTCAGATGGCTTCTGCACAGCAAAAGAAACCATCAACAAAACTAAGAGGCAATCAACCAAACGGGAGAAGATATTTGCAAACGCCTCTGATAAGGGGCTAATATCCAAAATATATAAGGAACTCATACAACTCAACAACAAAAAGACAAACAATTCAATTTAAAAAAGGGTTGTGTTTTTTAATGATCAAAATTTCCAGAAATCTATTTGATAGTGAGTTATTACACGTAAATTTAATTGCAGAAAGTAAGAAAATAAAACAAGGATTATTGTATTTTAAAACATATTTCTACTTGAACAAATAAAATTAATCACATGATGTGCCAAAAAGCTTAAATCATATAGAGGTAAGTACACTTCTGGTTGTCAGAACATTCTGTGCTTTTCAGAAATGCATTGTTTATACCTCAAACAAATATTCAAATTGCAAGCTCACTATAGACTATTAAACTATTGAAGAATCTATAAATTTTATGAACATTAAGAGGTCATTCATTTTCTAGTAATCTGTATTTACTTGGCATGTTTATTAGATAGATATGACATGCATTTATTTGAATAAATCTATATCACGCATATTGGTGTTATTTATAGATACATTGAAAGTCTTTTTATAACCTGTATTGTATTGAAAAACTATTACACACCTGCACAAATATTCTTATAATAACATGCTTTATTTCAGATATTTTATTATTTGTGAAACTTTTTATTTGTAGCACATTTATTTCTTAGAGATAGTTGGCCATTTTTTACAAATGCTAGTAACTGATTTTGGTAGTAAGCATACACAGGATTCATTGCCATAGAGGAGGTTTTATTTGCAATGTTTATACATAAACTTGCAAGATTCCAGGTATTAATATTCAGGATTTTATAAACCCAGATTGCATCTGTATATCTTATTTATCTCCTCCCCACGTATTTCAGTATTTTTCCTCCAAGTGAGCTAGGCACTTTTGTGAAATTTCAGAAAAAGTGATTCTGAATTCTCAAATGATACAAACAGGTCAGTTATTTTATTGCAATATAACAAACAGCTGCAGAGGTCAGTGATCAGTTGAAAAGGTTGAAATGTGTCATTGTTGATTTGAGACCCACAATAAATCAAGAGCAAATTACTTCCTTCAGCTTTTTGGGATGTGTTCAAAATGCCACTTGAGCTATTAATTTCAGGAATTCCAGAAACTTGAGGAATTGAGTTGTCTTTTGAAAATTCTACATGCCATGGCCTTGTTTTAAGCAACAATAGGAAGGCATTACAAATATTTCAGAGAGACATCTTTGCTATAGGTGTGTGCATATGTACACATGAAAGTCAAAAGATGGGAGAGAGATGGCATGATGATTTAATAATGGTTAGGTTGACTTTTAATGAATGTTGTTGACATATTTTAAATTTGCAGGAAATTCTCCTGTTGCTGTAAAAACGAATATCCTTAATGATAACAGATCAGGTTTCATGATCTTTTCATAAAATGTGATAGTAACTACAAGTACATACTTGTGGATTACTGGAAAACCTAAAATATTAGCAAAGCAGCCCAAATAGTTTACATGAAAAATTAGCAGTTCAAAAACACTTACTCATGAGAATGTATATTTTTCTCTTGATGGTTGCAAGCATAAATAAATATAAGCATAAAAATGTAATTTTCTATTACTGTTTCACCAGGGAAACATTTCCATTAAACAAATTGGAGGAATGAGATAAAGACAATTATTAATTACCCAAAATACATAGTAAACCAGTGAGAGGATTCAGTTTATTTTTTATCATAGTTATTTAATTTTCATCTAGTGTTACAGAATTATTTAGAATATGTCTAGTCTGCAGTTTAATAATACATACCATAGTGTTAAAAAGTTTTTTCTTTTATAAAATCAAATATTATTTATTTAAAATGTGATTAAGAGATAATTACTCAGGTAGTGTTTAATATGCTATAGGTATACATTAAACATTAATATATCTACATTTTAGTCAATAAAGTAAAAGTTTTATTGCACAGTACTTTAAAAATTTGTCCAAACTCTCCAGTGAATCAGTAAAATAAGTAGAACTAGGGCCACATAATTTCATGCTTTGCATCATAAGTCACAGGAGTACGTAAAATGGCTAGAAGACCAGCAAGTAAGGTGAGGCCAAGGTGAAACCTGAAGTTCCTGCCTAGAGAGAAAAGTGTGTGGAAAACTGTGTAGACTATGTAACAGTGTGTTGTGTGTGTTTGGCACTGAGACAGGAGGGGGATGTGTAAGAAAGAGATTTGTCTATATAAAAATAAAATCACATTGAATGAAATTACTTCTCTGTCTTTAGAAAAGTATGAATTTGGTCCATAACATTCTGGGGCAAGAAATAACCTATTTAATTTTTCATAAACAGATGAATCTTGCTCAAATTTTACTTGCCACAGGTTGGTAGAAATTATATCTCATGGATATTTAGGGGTTCTTTTCTTCTTTCTAGGATATACAATATTCTGGGGTGGGAATTATATGGCACATATATGGGGAAACTTTTAGGCCATCGTGATCATTGCTGAGATGTGCCTTCTCCAAACTATTTGACCTTTTTAAGGTAGTAAACTCCTCTCATTTAGTGCTGAATATGGCCTTAGAAATGATCCCCAAAGTCACACCATTAGTGTCTTTCTACCCCTTTTCTGCACGCACACAAATACACACTCCAGTCAGCCACAAACCAAGAGTTCCTATCCCTCCATGAGATCTGCTTTCACTGCTGCAGGGCCAGTCCCAACTGAAATGTGCACTACCGTTCATCTATCTCCATGCATCCCCTCCTCAGTACCGGATTAGCACTTTTCTCTGTCCTGTGTGGGTCCAGTTCCATCTAGTCCCCTTAGAGCAACAGCCCCGTAACCCCCTTGTACCACCTACAGAAGCCCCCATGGTAGCATTTGTAGTACTTTCCCATATCATGGATCATGCAGAGTATGACTGTCTGCCATTAAAGGAGGCATCTTTCCACTGTGTCTGCCCACCCCATGGCTGAAATGATCCACATCTGTGGACTCCCACACCGTTCACAGTGCCTTGCTCTCTTCCACATTCCAGCTGCTGCTTCAGACAACAGAATGTTCTTGGATTGAAGTCAGGGCGGAAAAAAATCCATATTATCTCAACAGTGAAAGTGAAATCCACATTTTTATTTCACTGAATGAACATTCCACATTAGTAATATTTGCCTAATAAAGTTTTTGTTATATATATATATATATATATATATATATATATATATATATATACATACACACAGTCAACACTGCTTGAGATTCCTTTTATTTATTTATTTTTAAATCTTTAAATTCCTCTGAATAGTTGTAGCAAAATTTGTCAAGTTTTTCAAGTCACTTGTGTCAGTTTATGCTAGTCTCAGCAGGATTTTACTAGTCTGGAAATTTTCTATTTTACAAGAGCTTCTTCCTCTTTACCTCTTTTTGTCAGCTACATGCATTCTCTAGCCAGGTCAAGTCTTTCCCTTCTGTCTGTTTTGTCTCCTCTATTCCCTTTCTGCCTCCTCCAGAGTCCTGAACCATTAATAGTCTTCCTTTTTCTCCCTCCAGATTAGCTCCTTTCCCTCAGATATACTGAACTGTCTTCCACCCTTAAAATAAAACCATTGAATTTTGGTGTAGGGAGGCCCCTTTCTTTCAAATAAAAGCATAGGACTCAATCCATTCACTTCAATTGTCTTAAAATATCAGTGTCTCTGCTTGCATCCATTTCTGCTCCAATCTCCCACTTCTGAAGCTCTTTGATAAGATTTCCTTATCATCAAATGCAGTGACCTTTCTTCAGTCTTCATCTTTACTAAATTCTCCCTGGCCACAGATGTCATCAGCCACTCCCTCCTAGCTCGCCTCCTTCCCTGGGTTTCTGCACCATTTCTCCCAGAGCTCCTCACAGCAAATTCTGTGCACCAACCACACTGAAATATTCTGGAGTCATGTTCTTTCACACATCTTTACCTCTGCACATGCTCTTCCTTCTGTTTAGAACTTTTATCCTCTCATTTTATGCCTGGTGAAGTCTTACACTTCCTTAAAGTTTCAGCTTCATTGTTAATTCCTTTGTGAGCCTCCCTTATGCCTTCCCATTACGAACCCATAAAGGAGAATCAATCCGTCTCTCTCTTCTGCTGTAAATACTTCGCACTTTATTATACCAGTGATGGCAATTTATTAAAATGTGGCTTCCTGTACCAAAATGTGAACTCTTTAGAAGGCAGGACACATCTTAACATATAGCACAGATTTTAGCATCACACAGACGATGGCTCAAGCCTTGTTTATCCACTTTTAGCCGAGTGACTTTGAACAAGTTGTTTAAGCTCACTAACCTTCAGGTTTCTTACCTGTAAAATGACTCATACAAAATGTTATAAGGATTAAATGATTTAATAATTGGCAAAGTGAACTATTAAAGGAATACCAACTAAAGCAGTGATTAAGTCAATAAAGCTGACTAATATGGCTACAGACAGACAGTAAACATTTGACAAATTCCATTTGAATAAATAGATAGATGAATGAATGAATAAGATGAGATTTTCTTCATTGGAAAATTATTTACCTCTATGTTCTACACTTACCTTCTCCAGTCTCATAGGAGGTTTAAATCCCTCATTTTCCCTATTAAAGTAGTATTTATTTACCATTTATTCATACCTATTATTACTCTCCAACATAGTTATTTGATATCATTTTTTTCTGACCAAAATTTTAATTGTATGAAATAAATGACCTGAAATGATTTTTCAACCAGAGCCTACTCTGACACTAGTTATTTATTAAAATTTCAATTGTAGAATGTTATCATGGGTCAGTTAAAAAGTAGTTGAATGCCTACAGCTCTCACTGTTTCTACACATATACAATGTTAACAGGGACTTAAACAGCATCTAACACCAGAAGTGGGCATATCTGAGGTGATGCGATGGCTTGGCTATATCAAAGGGCCAAGATTCTTTTTTCCTCTCTCTTCTCATCAGGTGGTTTCCCCTCATGCCTTAGGATCTGCTGGTGCTTTAGGCATTATATTCTGGCCAGTAAAAAGAATGGAGGGGAAGAAGCATCAGCTCTCCCTTTAAAGTTGCACATGACACTCGCCTGGAAGTTGCACACAATACATATGCTTATTTCTTAATGGCAGAAAAATTTTTTCTCGTGGCCATTCATACCTAGCTACAACGGAAGATGGAGGATGTAGACTTTGAGTGGCCATATATTCAACCACACAGGGAAATAGATTTGGTGGTAGAAAACAAGCAGTATCTATCCCCATTTAAATAACAACAAAATGATTGTGTTAACATACGTGTTTTCCAGGTACCCAAAAGTACATTTAACCCAAAGGAAGATTTGTTACTAGTTCCTTACATTCAGGGCAAATTATATAATTACCTTCTATTTCCCTTCTCTGAATTCCATGCTATACCTATGGAATGATCGCTCCAGGGGCAGATGCATTTACTGAAAGAGACCTTAAGTTTTTTGCTTATTATGCCTGAGAAACGTGGAGTGATATTCTCATACCCCAATAAAAACACCTAATTTAATGATACTTGTTTAGAGCATTTCACTTTCGGAGAAAAGGGGTCTGTGTGTGTGTGTGTGTGTGTGTGTGTGTATGTGTGTGTGTGTGTGTGTGTGTGTGAAGATAAATACTTCTTATCAAGTTAGAACCTAAATAAAAAGAGAAAATAAAATTGAAAAATATTTTACAAACTAATCACACAATAGCAAATAGTTATGAACATGGCAGGAAATAAAAATGTATTTCTAAAGTATTTCCTAAGTAAATTACATGAGTTGTTAAAATTAATGCCACTAATAATGTAAATGAAAAAAACTCCAACTGAAGGCTGCAAGTTTATACTTGATGGAATAATGTCTTACTTTTTTTTGCCACACTCTTTGCCATACTGAAGCTGAGTTTCCTGCTTAGCACTTGCTTAGAATGCTCATTTTGGAGAAGCAAAGATTTTTTGTGTCTGCTGCATCTGGTTAAAAAGACAAAAATTCAAATATAAATTATAGTCATCAAACTGTTTCTTTCAATGAAAGTTCTTGGATGTCTATTTGCACTTTGCAGCTATTCTATATAAAAAGCCATTTTGAAACTATAACCATATAGAATTAACTGTAAGCTTTTGGATGTACCAAATCCAGAATTGTGAAACTACTTGTTACAGCTACTAAGTGAGAAAATGACAAGTTAATGTCCTACTCATTGTAGTGTAAGATGACTGACTTAATGAGCCGTGTCCTAGTTGTCAGTGAAGTTTCTTCCTCTGTATGTCTCTTTATAAATAAAGCTATCCCTTGAAACTACAATACATACAAGGGAGAGAGAGAAGTACATGATCCCTATCTTTGCCTTCAAGGAGGAGAGCTCTGTATATCAGATAAAGAAATATTGATTATTCAATGTTACTATATGTATTATTAAAATTAAAAGTATTTGTAGTGCTGTATGGGTGTATATTATATGCTGATTGGTTCAAGCACTTCTTATGACCATAGTTTTCTATGTTCCGTTGTTACTTTGTGAATCATCATGTGACATATTTCTTATAGCTTAGTCCATATTTTTTTTCCTTAAAAACTTATTGATATCTTCACACACATAATGTAAATTTTTATTTTTTTATCCTGGAAGGAATTTCTTGATTGGAAATATTTATTGTAATATAGAGGAATAAATACAGTGTAATAGGTACATAATATGAACAATTATTTTTCTTATCATAAATAAACACAGAAAGGTGAAATTGTTTTTATTCATTGTATGTTGTTGATAGTCTACATTTTTTTAAGATAACAAACTGTCCCATGATCTTTTACATTTATTCCAGTTGAAATGTATTTAAATATCACTAGGGAAAACCTCAAGTAAAAACAATACTTTAAAACTATTACTGCAAAGAACTAGAGGAGTCTTTTCTCAAGTTACATTTTTGTCCATTGATCCTTGAGTGGGAAATCTACACCTCCATTCCTTTGTTGACAATTTCCTTTGATGGTAATTGGTTCCTCACAGAAATCCAGGTTCCAAGAGCTAAGCACCAAATTCGATCCGTCCTTCTTCTTTGCTTTTTTCATCAAATATTTACATGCAATACTTTTCTATGATCATAGTTTCATTCCTGTCCTTCTCGTTATCATATCTTATATGAGGCCATTATTTCCCACAACCTTGCCTTTCTTACCAGACCCTCCTCTTATCATTATGTTTTATCTTTCAGTTCTAAATAAAAAATATGTCTAAAGATAAATGTTTTGCTGAGAGTCTGAACTGAAAATATCTGATTGAAGCAATAGCCATTAGTGGTATATGTGCTTCATAGAGTAACTATAGGGACACAACTACAGGTAAAGCTGTGTGTGTTGCTCTTGCACTTGTGGATACTATTTTTTTCTAGAATATATAGTTCTAAACTCATAGTTGATAAAGTCAATTAGTAACAACCAGACTACTAATTTACTTAAGTAATGCTGTACCATTGGATAGCAATAAGGTTTTTCTCCTGGAGTTTAAAGAACATCATTGTCAATGAAAGTTTTCGTCCTATAAACATCTTACCAGATATATTGGGGAAGTTATCCCAAAAGATCAATTTATCTTTTTCAACATTTTGTAGAGTTAGGTTTATGTACAGAGATTAACTTATCACTTATATTCTGTCGTTTTAAAGAATTAACCCCAAATTCCAAAATGCACCCCTGTCTTTCTTTCCAGTCATTCTCTAGATCTGAAAATTACAACCTGAAATTGATTTCTTACGATCGTATTTCCACATTCACCTTGTAAAAATTCAAACAATTCTATGAGACAAATAAGATTGAATGACACATTAAGTATTCGATATCTTAACAAAGGGAATATAGAATTTCATGAGGAACAGTGAGAGAGAAAAGACGCAGATATCCGTAGCAGACCGCGGGGGTACCGTGGGGATTTGCTCTGTGCATTGTATTGATCTTTAGCGGTATCTCTAGCTTCTGCAAACTTGATTCCAGTAGCACCCCACCATTTATGATAACCAAAAACAGTCCCCCACTGGCAAGATGAAATAATAATTATGTCACATTCTTTACAAATAGCACCTCATTTATAATAATTCTTAAAACAAACTGAAGAGGTGATATTATTTGCTGAACTAAGGTCTAGAGAAGTTAAGGGTTTTTTGTTGTTGTTGTTGTTGTTGTTTTGTAAGAACTTTCTCTAAGTGGCAGAACTCAGAAGTCAAACTTAAAATTTACACTTAACCGCTATGTGCAGTTGAACAGAAAGAGAGAAGGGGCAAACAAATATTGATCTCACCTAACAATTTTACTAAGGGTCAACATTGGTCAGTTTTATCTATGTTAATATCAGTTTTTGCAATGCATTGCTTATTCACGATACTGCTCCATGCATAGAATCTAAAAAATGCTTTAATTTTATGTCATAGTGTGTACACAGAAACTTGGATTATAGTTGTTAGACTATGATTTGTGAAAGTGCTTGGAAGCCAGGAAAAAGTCAGAGTTCTATGGTTACGATGGTAGATTTGAAGGCATTTCCAAATGAACATTGCCTATAAAGAGTGGTAAGAATATGCAAAACCTCAGAGATCATCTGTAAATTTTCTGCATTTTTAAACTTGTCTCCCCAAATTTATCTATAAAGAGCTACCTTCTAAAAATTTCAGTTATGTTCTTGAAAGTGAGCAGAATAGTGGATAGTTCATTTATGCATTTATTTATTCTTTCATTCCGTCAGCAAGTATATAATCTCCGTGAGGGTAGGGACTTCATTCAATCCCTTTTTCTTCCTTTTCCGACTGTTATTTACTTTGAACAGTACTTGAAGGTAGTTGACAATATTAAATATCTATCAAATGAAAAGTAATAGCAATGAAAATGAATTTTTTGTTATTATATATGTATATATGCATATACATATATATGTGTATATATATATACACATATATATGTATATATATATATACACACACATACAGAGGGTGCCAAAAACTGTATACACATTTTAAGAAAGGAAAACTATTAAAATTATAATAATATATAGCAATAACAAAAGATGAATACAAGTCACGTTTGACTTCTGCAATTGCAAGAGGTGCTCAAAGTGGTTACCATCAGTGTCCAGACACTTCTGATTACAGCGAACTACTGCTTGAGCAACGTTGACCAAAGTGTCCACTTATATATATTTTTTTGGCATCCCCGTTTTATATAAAGTGGGGATGCTAAAAAAATGTATACACGTGACTTGTGTTCATCTTTTGGTATCAGTGCATATTGAGTATTACAATTTTAATACAGTTTTTTTCCTTTCTTAAAATGTGTGTACATTTTTAGCATCCTCTGTGTGTGTGTGTGTGTGTGTGTGTGTATATATATATATATATATATATATATATATATATATATATATATCTCAGAAAATGTGCTAAATACAATGACTTCTTTTAAAAAGCTAGTAGTCTAGGAAGGTTGTGGGGCAAGGAGTAGATGAAGAAAACAGAAACTTAAAGATATAATACTCGTATAATGTGTTGTTTGCCCTAGTTATGAATTTATGACAGTATCGAGCATTTTAAATCTAAATAGGTAAATCTTTTCTTACTGATCACTCCTACCTATTTCAAGCCAAAAAAAGACTAAATTATTAAAATGTAACCCTACCCAATTTAAATTGAGCAGTGTTTATCATTATTATCAACCACTGTATTAATTTTCTATAGCTGGTAACAAATTATCACAAATTTTGCAACTTAAAACAACACACATTTATTAGCTTACAGTTCTATAGGTCAAAACTCAGACAGAGAGTAATGGGGTTCTCTGTTTAGGGCCTCACAAGACCAAACTCAGTTCTTGTCTGAAGACTCTGGGGGGAGAAATCCACATCCAAACTCAATCTTGTCATTGGCAGAATTCAGTTCTCTGTGGTTGGAGAATTGAGGTCACTGCTTACTCGCTTTCTGTGTGCTGGAAGCCAGTCACCTGCACGTGTCTATACACATTCCTGGATTCCTGGGACATTCCCTTTTATAGCATGCAATAAATTGTCAAATTTTTCTGATCTTTTGAATCTCAGACTTCTTTGGGAACCACCTGGAAAAAACTGCTTTTTTGAGCATAATTTCATTACATCAGGCCCATTGAGATAATCTCCCTATCTTAAATCAACTCTGCCATATTTCATAACATACACACAGGAGTAAAATCTATCAGGTTACACAGTCCTGTGTATTATACAGGACATGTAGACAAGGTGGAGGAGATGTGGGGACCGTTTTAGGATGCTGTCTACCAAAACAACCTTCCTTTATTTACGTTTTTTATTTTTCTTTTATTTTTTTCTCATGTGCTGGTCATAGTGAACATAGTATCTAACACGGCCTTCATCTTGATAATTACCATCTTTATTGTCATTGCTTTATTTAAATGTTCTCCCTTCCTTTTTAAACTATAAGCATGGTAATGGCTAGGCCTTGTCTGGTTTCATCATATCTGCAAGATGACAATGTTCATGGCATCTAATCCCTTCCCTGCTACACAAAATAAATGCTCAATATGCAGAGGGTGCTGAAAAAATGTTTACACATTTTAAAAAAGGAAAAAAAAAAACTGTATTAAAATGGTAATACTCAATATATACTGATGACAAAAGATGAATACAAGTCATGTGTATACATGTTTTTGGCACCCCCTGTATACGTGTTGAAGGAGGAAATGAAAGTGAACACTAGACAAATCATACTACGTAAGAGGCTTGTGATCTGGCTCCTATTAGAATATAAGGTCTCAGAAGATGCACACTGTTTTGTTTCTCGATGTATCTCTAGTGTCTACACTCTAAAACCTGGTCCATAATGGGTGCTCAATAAATACTGAAAGAATGACCTGTCTTACAGGGCTTGGATATAAATTTTCATGGCCCAAATGGTAACCTGCATATTTAAAACTCTCAAAATGCATTGCGGACAACTTCTAACATTTTTTGACAATTTTTTCAATTTTTGCCAAACTATTATATAATCTGTTACCTTCATTCTCATTTCACAGTACATTTACCTTGTACTTCACTACCTGCAAATCAAGAGTGTTTTGTGCAAATTAATTAATTAACTTAAGGCAGCTATGGGTACAATCAATACAGATTTCAAAAATTGTTCCAATAAAAGCTACACCAAGAATTTCATATGGTCGAAATGCAATTTTATTGTGTAAATTTACTTCTGTAGCATTTATTTGAACATATTCATTTTTCACAAAGTGCATTGGTCCTTGTGTCTGACTTCTAATATTTGTGTTTTGATTTTTAAACTTAGATTAGTCAGCATCTTTCCATGCTTCTCCTTATGTTCTGCCGGAAATCCAAAGTAAAAACAGTATAACGTGTATCACTATTTGTAATGCATTTTGAGCTTCTCAGAGCTTCCTGTGCCATGACCAGTTATAACTCCAAGCCTGTTCTCTTGTTCCTATTATCAAATAAATAGTGACAGTTTTTTGGTACTTTGCAGCTTGATAAACTGTATCCTAGAAACACCTTAATCAGCATAAATTTATGTTGCTGTGGGCTCATTTTTTTTTATAAATTGAATGTCCTGATGTAACTTTAGCAATCCTAAAACGTAATTATTTAGATAGGAACTGCAAGTAAATATATCCTTGATATATTTACTTTTAAATCTTGAAAGCTCAGTGTCCTAAATACTGCATTGGTAGGAAAAAAAAAAAAAAAATGACAGCTGCAGACTACTGCCACTTGAGACAGATTGATAAATGCACAACAACTTTCAAAAATCTCCATTCCTTATTTATCAAGAATTATCTTCTAGGCTCTTCTGCCAACACTTACTCATTTAGTCTATCAAATTAACTGATTAATGACAAATAACTTTCTAAGGCTTTTGCTTAAAATAGTAAATCTTGGAAATATGTGTTATGCAGAATCTTAGAGTTATCTTATGAAAAATGGCTGAATTTTCATTTAACTTTTAATTTAGGCCTTTATTTTCTGCCAACATGCACTCTTCTGTATTTTTCCTCTACTGTCATCACTTGTCCATGGTGAAATAATTGTGTTTTAAATTGCACTTTCTCATGTATGACCTTGTACGGTTCTCTTTATGTCTCCGCTCTACACTGTACTGCCTTCTCTTATAGTCCCTACACCCTATGAAGTTTTAGAATAATTATTTCCTCACATGTGTGTCTAATCCACCATCCTATGAAAATGCTTGTTCTTTTCCTCCAGTTTATAAATTCAGGATCCTAGAATGACTAAACAAGACCTCAGTAAGTTACAAAGAAAAAGTTTCTAACCAAGATTATATCATAGCAGCCTTCTCCTCTATTCTTCAAATACTCTTTAGACCCTATTCTGAATTGCATGTTAGCTTGTAACCAATAGGATGGACACTTATTGGAGAGGCTCTCTCTATAAAATGAATACTGGCTGTCTTCACTTTCACCATTGTAACTGTACTAAGAATAATATATCTTCACTTTGAAGGCTCTGATGATGCATTGGGAGGTGTAGGTGAAAATCCAACATCAAAGGACTTTAGAGTGGATATTTCTAATGGTGTTGATATTGTTAAGTTATCGTGGAAGGAAGACTTTTGAAATCAGTTGATGTAGCTAAGGTACCCTGAGAGCTCTGCACTCTGCATGTTATAGGAAAGATCAGTTACCTCAATAGTAGTAGAAAGAACTCATCTTCTTTCAACTCCATAAGCTTAATAAATAAAGTCTCAGTCTTTCTGTTAAAATGATCAAAGGATGTACATAGGTAATTAGTAGTAAGACTAGTATATACTCATTTCTAAATGGAGAAAGTTGAGATGACCCTCAAGATGTTTCCCGTTAATGAGAAAAAATAATGTTGACCAGTGCATAACATCTCTATCCACAAATAGCATAAATTCAAAACTAAAGTATCTGGCTACCAGTGTTTCACGATAACAGGCTAAGTTGCCAGTTGATGGAAACTTAGGTTGACTCTGAGCCAAGCAAAATATCAACAATTGAAGATCTTTTTGAAAAGTCTGGTGAAAGAAATGTGGATTGTTGACCAGTACTTCTTGGTAACTTCCCATGGGAAAAGAAGTTCTTTGGAGGACAGTGCTGAATAGCTTGGCATATGCTGACACTTTGTTACAGTCTTTTCAATAGCAGAATCATTTCCAGGCCACCAGACACAGTGAATAATTCCTGAATGTGCTACATGTTGTGTGGCCAAGATGACAGTACTGCCATCTGGAATAATAACAAAATTTCCTCAAAACAGACATCCTTTATGGACAGATAACTCATGCAGATCATGTGTTAAGGGCTTGATTTCTTCAGACATTTCCCCACTGGACTTTGCAGTCAGAAGCAGAAACACATTAATAATAACAAAATATAATTACAGATAAGAACTACAAAAAACACACTCTATTGCCTTTTAAAATATATTTACAGATATTAGGAAGGGCACAGCATCCACTGATTTTTAGAAATAGGCACTCAGCTCTCCATCGAATGTGAAGAGGTTGCATTGTTATTTGGCATGGAAAAAGAGAAAGTTCCCCAGTGACTGAAACACCATAAACTAATGAGAAGATAATGATAATACCTGCAGAAACTAAGAAATCCTATCTCAACCTATATTGCCAAACATGAATGCAGCAGTTCATCACAATATCCTAACTGAATTGCACTTTCAACAGCATTATTTAATGGTCTCTTATAACTAGTCTACTTCCTCTTCTGGAGCCCCCATGCTGATTTTATATTTCATAATTGATTTTTCTTTCATGATCTCTTTATTAATGAATTTCTTATTCAGTTACTTTCAAGCATTTTACTAAATTAACAAGATTTTTTAATATTAAATTAATATAGAAACTGGAGGATCAAAATATATTAACTATTTGATTGATTAAATCAAGAGTGAGATGTGTCTCTCTTTCTGACAGATTGGATTGGTTCTTACCATCCCTGGAACTATTTCCGCTGCACTCTAGGGTTCTAAGTAGACATTTTCGAAATCTTCTGCTTTTGCTGTGATCATATTAATGGAGTCACTTCTTTCTCTTTTATGAAAGAAACGCTATCATAAACTTTAATTTCTCAGATGATGTTCAGAGATGGTGTCTAACATACGGATGTTATGAACTAGACTATTGAAGTAATAGAACAAGAAGTTTGTTCACTATAATAAATTAAAATGAAGCAAAAAGTCAGAAAGGTTACGTGAAGGAAAAAATGTGAAATTTAGTTACATTCTTCTAGTTGTCAATAAGCATCTTTGATTGTAACTTTCCCACTCTATAAATATGTGTGTGGAATCTTGTCTTTAGATATATGCGTCTGATCCTTGCTATCATATTCCCCTTAACACAAGGGGTCTGTAAAATTGTGTTTAGATGAAATATGTTCTGACTCTGTTAGTCCAGTTTTATTCTTTGATCTACTTGATATACAAAACAATAATGGGATGCTGTGTGTTTTTCTGGCTGTGGAAAACTTACCTTGAGAGTATTTTATGTGGTTAATTGATTATGTTACAATCCCTGTTCCCAGTGGCAAAGACATTACTGATAATGAAGAATTGGACATAAACAAAATTATTAAAATTTCCAAACAACATTCCATTTATCTAGAAAACACTAGCATAAAATAATATATAATGGAAAAATGATATTGACATACATTTTCACTTATTAGCAATTTACAATATACTAGTTGCTCTTTATTTCAATAACTATTTATTTTTACAACATGAATTGACACATAGGATTATATAAGTGGCCTTATAAAATAATAGTAATTTTATTCATTAAGTTGGATCATGTGCAACAAATATTTATTTAATATTTTTGGTTGCCTAGTTTTTAATTAATACAGATTGATAGAAAGCACATGATAAATAAACTATCACTGAATTAAATAAATTCTGAGGCAGTTATGTGTGTATCTACTTTACCATTAGAGAAATGGCATATTATTCATTGAATTTAGTATAAAATACGAGGTCATTACTATGGACCATAAGTCCTATGTTATCTGGTTTCCTCCCAGATTCTTATTTAACCCCATCATTTCTCCACTCATTTACCAGGCTCCCGCCATCCTAGCTATCTTTACATAGCCCAGACAAGTAAAGCTTCCTTTTTTCGTCCTCTTAGATGTAACCTCCCATTCAGATCTTCTTATAGTATGTCTCAAATTAAATATTACCATTGCCTTATAGCCTTACTGAAGTAACAGTAACATAGTCTCCAAGAACTCATTTCTATTCCATGCTTATGTTCGTTTTTTTTAAAATTATTTTAGTTATTTCTACATTTTCTTGTTTATTATCTTTCTCCCTCCCACCAGAATATAATTTGCATAAAACAAGGACCTTATATGTTTTATCCAACACTATTACTTATGCCAAGAATAGTATTTGGCAAAGAGTAGGCTTTCAGTCTATATCTGTTGAATGAACTGAATGAATTAACACATATTTGAGCCATAAACCATATGCCTTTTAAAGTCTTGTTATCAAAAACTGACAGGCAAAAAATACTCTTGCTTAAAAATATGCAATATGCACTGTGAGACTAATAAGACAACCTGCTAAAACAAAAGAAAACAAACATCATTATATATACTAATGTTAGTTTATTACTCAAAAATAAGAATGGAAAATTAAAAATAATAAGTTTTAGATAGCACTAATAGTAAACTGATAAAATTTGATAACAAATATAAGTTGTTATTTATCCTTAGAATCAAAGACAAGATAGCCTTGAAGGACCCCCTTGGTCCACCAAACTTTGATGGATACTGCACTTTTTTTCGTGGGGTTGGAAGTGGGAGAGTGAAGTGTTATAAGGAACGTTGTCCGTATTTCACTGGGGTTGTATAATCTATCATCACTTGGGTGCTCTCACACACATGGATGGCCTTATTGTTGCTTGACACAGTGTTACCCACCAAGCAGTTGTTTCTTCCTCTATCATTCCCCACATCATTTCATACAATGTTTACTATTTACATATTGCATTTAGTGTATCTGTTACATATCAGCCTCTCCCTTGCCATTGGGATCTATTGAAAGGTCAAAATGTATTAGGTTGATGCAAAAGTAATTGCAAATTCTGAGGGAATAATGTATGTATCTACTTTACGATTAGAGAAATGGCATATTATTCATTGAATTGGCATATTATTCATTCAAAATAATTGCAAAAACTGCAATTACTTTTGCACCGACCTAATATCTTTATGTCTTCCTTGTTCTGTGCCTAGGAAATATGCATAAATGTCCAATGGGTGTCGGTAGGTAAGTACTTAACTTTTTATGAAGACAGTTTTAAGAACCAAATGGGGTTAATAATTCACCGACTGTCTTGCAAAGTTTACATTACCATACCATGTCAACTTGTAGAGATTTTGTTTTAAAAAATCTGTAATTAATGAGACATTCAATTAATCTTTGATATACATCATGTCATCGTGTCTTTCCTCAGTGTTCCTGTAGATATTTCGTGAGGTCTTAGAGAAATAATGCAAATGGCTTTTGATTACATTTTTAAAAATTTAGAAATATTGTATTTATTTACTTAAATAGAAATTGCATCATGAGTAGTTGATTTTTGATTAATAAGAGATTGAATAGCCAGCTCAAATGGTTTAGTCCATTGTGTCAGATTATTCTTCAGAGTAATAATTGTCCTATTTGGTGGTACAATAGGTTATCAGGACAAAGTCATTGAAGTAAAATGTTATTGATTCTTCTTATCTGCAGTTAATGAAATGCTTTGTTTACTAAAGTTAGTAAAGAAAGCTGGAGTGAAATACATCAAATGTCACCAAGAGCAGTGTGCTCTGCTGCCACATCCAAACACAAAATCATAATTTTAAGCAGAGAAGACAGTGTAATCCCATACATTAAAAAACTAAGAGTGCTGATACTAATTTAGCTTTGGTATTCCTGTCAGTCAAAAATGGAAATCATGGACATACATTTCAGCAAGTGATTCTGGAGCTCGTAAGTGTGGAGTAAAGTTTAATTGAATTAGTATTATTATTATTTTTTGAATTTCAAACCTTTAGTGAAGAACAGTAGTTAATATATTGGTAAAGGCTATCAATAAAATGGAGGTTTAACCCTCTGTGACTCCATAGAACTTCCAAAATCCTCATGATTTGGAACTTTGGGTTTTTGTCCTATTTGATTTGTTATTATCCTGCTTGTTGAAGCTCCATGTGAACAAAGCTAACTGGATGTCTTGACAGATATGCACAGGAAGTACTCAAAAGTGTTTGCAATACAGCATTATATAAAAATACAAGCCACACAATGTTCATCACTAGAAAGATTTAACAGATAAGGAAATTGCAACCCAAAGGGAGGTCATTCTCAAATTTCAGTGTATATCAGATTGCTGGTCTCTTTTCCTAGAATTGGCAGAGAAGGCTGGGGTTTGGACCCAAATATTTTGATGTGAATGATACTGAGAAGTATTTCTTTTATGCATAGAATGCAAGTCAACTATTTCCTAGTCCAATATATTTATATTATTCCATAAATTTTGAATATACTAAAACAATTTACAGTCTGATACTCTACTAGATCTTTCAATAGAGCTATTTAGAGCTATTGTAAAACAGTGTTAATTTTCAATCATGGGGCTTAGGTACATAGAATTTTTATACGGCAAAATTGTTTGGGAAAAAAAAAAAAAGCGTATACTCCTGCCCATCCTTACACACAATGCCACAACGTATTAAGCCCCATAAAAATTGTTTCCCTTCCAGCTGCAATTATTAAAGAATTTGGTTATTTTGTTCCTACAACTATAAATTTATTTATTACAAAACATTTATTCCCTAAGATTTTATTCTTCTGCCAATGTAAAATCTAGTAAAATAAATGAATGGTAGATTAAACTGGAAAACAACTAGGCTATTCTTTAAAACATCAAAGGCAATCAGTTTGTTGATATAATTTGTGAGTAGTTTCTAAAATGTGTCATCTTACAGTAGTTTATATTCTATCGTCTGATAAATTATGTTTGATGTAGATGAAAGAGCAGAGGGAAGCTACATTTTACCTAGTGAGTGTGTTTGTGTGTGTCTGCTACCTAGTGAGTGTGTTTGTGTGTGTGTGTGCACACACATGCATGTACACGGGGTGTATTTTAGGATTTCACATGAAATTTGGTGAAATACCCTATTACTTTTTATAAACAAATGTCTAAATAGTGTGTCAAAAATATACCTTATCATTTATCCATAATAATGTTGCTGGAATAGCTTTCTTTTTATATTGCTTAAAAGATGTGTCAAAAATTTCCCTTTCAAATGTGAAAATGTAAATCATGGTTTCCAAATTATTTTAGTTTTTTTCTAGGTCCCTGGATGACATCCAAATTAAATGTTAGGATGACAGGTATGCAGTTTTCTGTGACCTTTGGATAAAATGAAATTATTTTTAAAATTTATATGTTTGAGAGCAATACGTATGGGTTTTCTTCTCTCTCTCTCACTGTGTGTGTGTATGTATGTGTGTAGGGGAAAATTTTCATCTGACAGATTAAAAACATTAGGTTGCATCCTAGTTACAGTAATTACAACTTACTGGTGACACTGTCATTAGCAGGGCAATCCTAATGTCTAATTTATAGCAATGTCATGAATGATTAAATCACAAAGAATTTCATCATGGAGTGTAATCACGAATAAATGAGTTGGTACTCAAGACAGAAACTTTTGGAAGCTATTAGACATGAGGCCTACATATATATTATTTATATATATATATGTATATATATATATATATATACATATATAATATATATTGTATATATATGTATATGTATATGTTTGTGCATATGTATTTAAATAGTTTTGGTTTAAAAAATTAGCAGATTGTGGTTTAAACAGGTGCTAAAGAAACAAATTGACATTGTCAGAAATAACTAAAGAAACTGGCAGCTTGAGTGGCTCATGCATGCATTCAGTCTGTCAAGGCAGAGATCTAGACTATCTATCTGTGTGTCCTTAGTATCCAGAACATGACAGGTCTGAAATATTTATTCTTAAATGAATACATGGAGGAATGATAAATGATAAGTGAGTAACTCTGACTTTTAGGGCCTACTATTATCTGACCCTGAAGATTTGTGACTTTATGTGCCGCTGCCCATCTGAGCCATACTTCACACCCTCCCCCAATCAGTCTCTCTCTCTCTCTCTCTCTCTCTCTCTCTCTCTCTCTCTCTCTCTCTCTCTCTCTCTCTCGTCTTCCTCTCTCTCTTAACTTACTTGCAGTGGTCTGTGAACAGACTATGGTTAGATAGAAATAAAAACATTCTGCCCTGGATTCTGAAGTTTAGTTTCTCATTTGTCTTGGTCATTAACTTGTTACTTCCTCTTTGGACCTCAGAGTTCTTGTTGTTGTTTTTACATGTAAAATAGGAAGCTTGACCTAGATGATCTCTTATATGATGATCTCATAGGATTCTATTAAATATAGTTGGGTACATTGATTAAAATTCACTTTAAATTGGTTTTCAGAAGTTTCGGTACCATACCCTAGTAGTTCATTTCTGCCAACTGTACTTGTTTTTTTTTTGGTGGGGGGGCTGTGATGTGAGTGTGGGATACTGACCCCCCAGTGAATCAGAAGAGCAAGCTGGGTAGCCCTGGGAAGTAGATATAAGAGGCCAACAATTTAGAGGTTTAATTATTTACTCTCTACTTTGAATACTGGCAAATATGAAAAGTTTTGTTTCTTTTCTTGTTAAACGCTCCAAGGAAATAATTTTAATATTCCAAAGTCCAATGGCTTCAAAAAACACTGCAACAAAATGTACAAAAGTGGTCCTGGATTCGTACTATGAAAGAGTCAGGGTAAACAATATTGCCTATTGTTTTCTACGAATAAAATGGTTTCTTAGTTTAAATGCAAAATGTGTTTGCCTACTTTGAGGGGCTCTTTCTCTTCTGAGTTTCTTTGGGGAGAGATTTGTCCTATTAAATTAATTGGTAGTGGAATTTGTGTATCATAAGAAAGATACTCTCTAAGAAATCCATGGTCGGGTGTGTGTGAGGAACACAAACATTTTTTGTTTTCTTCCCATCTTCTAAATTCTTCTTGCTAGGGTAATCATCAATTTAACATGGGACAGATGAACAGGAGACAATATTCAAAATTTATTATGGATGTACATTGGGGGTGCCTTAAAAATGAGACCCTAGGAGGCCTTGGGGCAGTTGAGGGTTATTTGTCATTCTGGAGCTAAAGAGCAGAGGGCAGGGTGTGGTTCAGGACTTCTAAGAGCAGGAAATCCACATGGAGCTAGAAAAGCAAATGTTCGGTAAACAAATGTTTGCTGGGCCATGATTAGAATGAGAGGACTTTCGACAACTGGACTTTTTCCAAATGGGCTTTGCTAGTTTCCACTCTATCACACAATTGTTCATATTAACCTATAGTTACCTGATATCTCCCTTCCTGAAATCTGTCCTCTACCAGCTTTCCTTTAGGCACGTAAAGGGGAAAGGTCAAAGGTTGTTTCTGAGTCCTTGTTCTTTGGTAACTAGCTTAAAATCAATACCCCGAAAAGCATATTTTGGGGTGACAAACTCCCCTTCAGTGTGAATGTTAAATTTCACATTTGGTACGAAAGCAAGATTCTGAAATTGATCTCAAAGTAATTTCTACTTTTATTAACTTATTTTTCAATAGAGAAATTACACATGGTCTCTTACCATAATTATGTAGAATAATAAATTGGAAGGAAATACAAATGTATGTGAAACTCCAATATTATTTTCTCTTTATTATTATTAATTTATGAATATATTTAAGAAGAAACAATACGTATAAAAGGTTTTTTAAATCTAATACCCAAGTTGACATATAAATAACATTTTAATAAATGAAGCTTTTAATTCTCATCTTTAAAAAGACACTAATAATAGAAAAGAAAAAAAATAGATTTATATGTGGGATTCTCCAAAAATAAGGGAAAAAATCCGTAATTTTATGGTTTGCTTTTCTGTGATAAAGATGTTGTAAAATATTCTATCTAAAAATTATCCAGAATTGTGGAATCACATGATACAAACTGAGAATTAATAAGTTGAAACATTTGAAACAGATATTTATCTTGAATTTTAAAAAATGTTAATACAACATCAAAAACAGTAAGCATGGTAGTAAGTGTAACAGTATGGCATGTACACAAAAATAAAGGAAGTAGTTGGGCTATAACAGAGCTCAAATATCATAAAATGGAATTTATTTTCTTTGTTTTGGTTGATTTACTCCTTTGGGTCATATATCCTGGATTATTTTCATTATTTTGTTTATTTATAATAACAAAAGTACAAAAATCATATAGATCTATGGTTTATTAAGCTCTTCAATCCTATTATGTAATGCAGTTTTTACAGGTGCTGTGAGGGAGGCAGAAAATATTTTCTTAACTTTGTTTTAAGGATGAAGAAACTGAAACAGAAAAATCAAGTATCCTAAGGAACCTAGCAAATTGAAATGTCAGGATTCAGCCCAGCTATATTCATTCTAAGTGCAATGTGCGTGTTTTGTTTTTGATTTTTTTTTTGGTATATAACCACTTCTGGGCATTTAAAAAATAATAATTTAAATGTTATATGAATTATTAAAATTGGATTTGAAATCTAATCTTTTTCTGGTTTATAATGTACATTCAATTCTTAATTTTTTACCTCTAGGTTTATATTAATATTAGATAAATAAAAATTAAGAATTTAGATATTTCCAGTGTCAACTGCCTTAATTACCTAGACTTACAATCACTTCTGATTTCCTACCAATAAAGAGGGGTGTAGGCAGAATTCTTGCTGAATTAAATACTGATTTAATTTCCTCTAATTCTTCTTATTAAAGAACCCCACCCTGTAGCTTCTATGGACCCGATTCCTCTTACATCCAGGAAGTGGAAGGAGCAGGAATTGAAGATGTAGAGGAACCATTCTCAACTGTGAATACTCAGTCTTTCAATGTCCGTGTTTCCTGCCACATCTAGCATTGATACTGTCACAAAATTTGGCACATTTGTAGCAGTCCGTGACTGATTTAATATAGATTGACTTATTTATTATAGCTTCAAATGTTGCAGCATCTCCCAATTAGACTATAATCTGTTTATAAGCATGAAATTGAGGGAGTGTCCTTAATATTAAGCAGAAGATATGTGCTTAAAATAAATTTGTAGATTAAATTAACTAGTCTAAAATGAAATGACTAAGATAGCATTCTACTTCTTAGTTTTTAGTTCATTTGAAATCACATCTGCTGTTTTTAAATATGTATATCATACTTCCATTTTATTACAGTAAAAATCGGGTTCAATGTAACTTTTATGACACCATTTTAAACATCCAAAATGTGTTCAGTTCCTTTCATACTTTCCATTATTTTTGAAAGCAGATTTTGAGTATCAGAAAACTTTAAAAAATCATTACAGCATCTATACGTATGAATAATGTCTAGCATTTAAACATGGAATCTGCAGTTAATGTGTTTCTGTTGTCTCATGTGAAAAGTCACCAGACCAATTTCATGTGCACCATGAGGATTTGGGGAGCTATTCAGAGAAGTTGACTTGCAGAGATAGAAAAATATAATTAGAGTAGCAGTTGAGTTACAGTGGTATTCAGAGTATTCCATTCAAATATGTTTCTTCTAAAAACCCATTTATATATTTCAAACAATTTTGCTTTCTTTTTTCCAAAGCTCTCTGGTGTAGACTTCAGTTTATTTTTATTTATTTTTATTTTTTGATTGATGTTAATAAACTCCCAAATGATTTTTAAAACATTTGATTTTAGGTAGGATTAAATGTATATCCATAAAATCAATAACATTTTTAATTGGAAAGTTTTTGGACTTTATTAGATGTAAACTTTTATTCACAGTTACTGTAAAATTTTATATGTGCCAAGAAACTAAGTGTACCAAGAAAAGGGTAACTCATGAAAATAAACATTCACTCAAAAGTGATATATATGTGTATATATATATATATGTATATATATATATATATATATATATGTATGTATATAAAATGTTATAAAGTTAAGATTGAACATAATAGTTGATAGTTCAAGAATGAGGATTTTAAAAACAAATATATGTTAATTTTACTGCATTTTAGAAAAGTACAGCTAGCATATTGAAATGTTATTTTTATAAAAAATAATAACATAGGTGACATACAGATATCGCACAAAATGTGTAAGTGGGGTGATTTTGAGAAACAATAATTTAGTACATTTATTATACAGACGAGGAAATTGAGATCCAGAAAAGTTAAGGGAATTACACCAAATCAAAAATTAATAGTTTCAGGATAGAGATGCAAGTAATGTTAAAAACAAAGACCATGTCTATCTAGAATAAATGAAAATGATGCTTTCTAACAGTTACCATTAAGCATTTACTGAGGACTTGCATATGTCCTGGGGTGTTATGGTAAAATACCAAAAAAAAAAAAAAAAAAAAAAAAAAGTCCTTCCCTCTCTCCTAGTCCTGTTAAGGAAAGTTCTTTCCTTAAAGACATTTGAAATAGTGGAGTACCTTTATTGGGGCAAGGGACTATGTGGTACACTGAAATTACATCCAAAGATATACAGTGTCTTACCAATAAGCCCTCTAGTACTGTTATACATCCTCCGAAGCATCTAATACACAAATTCTAATATTTTTGTCTCATTGCTTTCAAGTCATTTAATCTTCAATCAACTTCCTTTGGTATGTTTAGTGCTTATCACCTCATGTTAAAATTACATATTTTGGCAGGATATGGATTCTCTGTTTTGGACACTACAAATTATGAAAACCAAATCTTTTTTTCTTGATTATTACTACAGACCAACCATATCAGTGCACATTATATCTCTAAGAATATCTGGTAAAATGCACATTTTAAGATCTTTTTCACCAGAGATTATCATTCATTAAGTTTTATCTTTTCAAGTTGGAGTGGGTAATCTATAATTTCAACAAGCAGCACGACAATTCCAATGTTGGTGGACTGCTTTGAGAAACATTGATTATTAGTTATTAAATGTGAAGGTAAAAGTGGACATCGTTGAATTTAATGAATACCTTGAGAACATGTTTTTGAACTTTATTCAGTACTATTTTTATTGAATTTTTCCCACAAATTTTGGCATGTCGTATTGTCGTTCTCATTTGTCTCTATGTATCTTTTGATCTTTTATTTCTTTTTGGCCCAGTAGTTCTTCAGCAGCATGTTGTTTAAACTACATGTATTTGGTTTTCCAGCTTTCTTTTTCCAGTTAATTTTCAGTTTTATACCATTGTGGTTGGAGAATATGCTTGGTATGATTTCAATTAAATTTATTGAGACGAGATTTGTGCCCTAACATTTTTCCAGCTAACAGAGAATGTCTCCTCTGGCACGACAAGGGTTGTGGGGAGGAAGAAGGGCGGCACAGGGCTAAGAAAAGACAGTAGCCAAGATTAGAGTGCCAGTGGGGCCAAGGGACTCCAGCCTCAAGGACCGGGCTCCTAATCGGGCCAACGCGTAGTTTTTATTGGTAAACTTCTAAAGAGGTAAAAGATTGTTAATCTGAAGATCTGTGTGTTAGTAGTCTGCTGACTGTCTTTCCGAAAGTCCCCATTGTGTTCCAGCTTGTGCTTTGCCTTCACACACACGCACATCTCCAAGGAATCCATTGAAAGGGAGGGACCGATGTAATTCCATCGGGCCTCTGTTTGCTGAGACTTCCCCTCAAAGAAGCTTTTCCGATATCTCTCCATCGGGCCTCAGTTTGCTGAGGCACTCCCTTGTGAAATCTTGGGACGAGCGCGGGGGAACAAACGGTTTGGCAGCTTTAAGGCAACAAGAGAACATGTTATTTCAACATTCATGATGAGTAAATTATTATTATTATTTTTGTATTTTGAATATCTTGTGTGTGCACATGTATAAGAAACAAAGGAAAACAAGTATTTTTTTCTTAATTCTCCAATAAAAGAACTCCATGCCAAACTCCAGCTACTCAGTCTATGTATAGTCTTAACAGGAAGCTTAAATTACAAGGAAATGAGAAACAATGTGTCTCCTTATTCCTTGTGAATGGAATTACACAGTCCAAGGTTAGTACACTGTATCTAAGGTAGGGAATTGCATATGCAGTTTTCAAATATTCATTCTACCCTCAGTTGATGCTTTTCTATGTTAAAGGAATAAGTTTAGCCGAGAGCAAAAAATTTCACCATTATGTTTTCTCTAAAAACAAAAAATTCTCAGTATTTTCTGTCTCCTTTATTATATGCGGGGAACAATATGTAGCAAGGAAGTAACTTTGCAACTGCTGAGGCAGTGAAGGATGTACACCAGTTGAAAGTGAGAAAACCATCATTTGCTCTTCTCCCCACCCTCCAAAAATCTTCAAAATCCTCTTTTACTTCACACACACACACACACACACACACACACACACACACACACTTATGCAGAACAGTATAAAGAGGATTAAGTTTTCCAGTTCAGCATCAGTCCAAAGGTACTGTTTATTCTTTTACCTTCAGCACAACTAGGCTCCCTCGTATCCTTATCAGAATTTCACTAAGGAGTCCATTAGTGTCCTGTCACTCTGAAAACCATTTAGTCCTGCAAAGTGGCTCTAAGTCCATGTTGATAGATTTATGTCACACCTTCCTTATCTTCCTCATAATTTGGAGAATGACTTAAGATTTCAAGATTGAAAAAGCTTTTTATATTTTTCTCTCCTTAAGCTTTTAATTCTTTGCTCAGTATATTCACTTATTTTCAGATGAATTTTCAGAGTTGATAACCAGAAAACAAAACCATCTGGTGCATTGTACTCACCAGATATTTCTAAACAGTTCAGTAGTTTGGGTACAAATGCTCTATTTGTATTATTCATATAAAGACTTAAAATTCAGAAACTGGAGGAGAAAGAGACAGCATGGCAATCTTGATTGATGTAATTGGGTTAGGTTCTTCATGAAGAAATTTATCAAAAAGCAGTGATATACCTACTTGCACAAGGCAGTTTTAACTGTGATGTCACTTGAACAAAGAAAAATTCCTTCCTACCTTGTCTGCAAGACATTAATTTTCCATTAAAATTGTTCATAAATTCTGTATTAGGAGATTGTTTTACTCAGTCATCGTTCAAATATGTGCCTCACACATCTCTCCCAGTGGATGGTGATCACGGTAGGTTAGAACAATCTGAAAAATAAAAATAAAATAAATAAATAAAAACAAGTACTTTGAAATAATTTAAATATAGTCTAGCAGTACATTTAATTTACTTCAGTAAGTTTAGTTGTATTGTTTGGAGTAATATTGATGTTCCTTATTTGTCGACACTCTGGCTAGGAGATGGGGAAAAGAGAAAATCCCTGGGCACTGGTATTAACATTCTCTATTAAGAAATCCAAAAGGGTTTTTACTTCTGTAGGATGTGTTTGTCTAACATTTCCTGGTTTCGTTTTCTTAAAGCAAACAAGACACATTTATTTTTTTTACACATTGATAAATCTCTTATATTAAATTGTACTTGTTTTTCTACCTCTAATATTCACATAATCATTCTTTTAGAAAATATTTATAGAATTGTTAATTTGTATAAGATATAGTAATATAAGAAATATTACCTAAGCTCAAAGTTCATAATTTAGTTAGAGGGACGATATGTATACAAATAATAACAGAAGAAGATAGCATATATTAAATGTTATAGATGGATAGGAAAAATTTCTAGTAAGAGTTCAAATGAGGATGAGCTCACTTCAGGCAAAATCACATTATTGTAAGCCCATGGGGCTATCCATATTCTCTTGGTATACTTAATGTTATTTGGTCCTTTGCTGTTCACCAAGCACTGAGGAAAATTGCATTATATTATATTAATTACCCTTAATTAGTATAATGATTCTCCGGCTTTCTAGAGTTTTATCTTATTTTGATATCAAATTATTAAAAGGATACAGAATTGTCTTCGTGTACATTCTATTTGCAATTGTGTTTAATGTAAATGGAAATAGATGCAGCCTGGAAGGATATAAAATGTGTTATGGTCTTTTACTTTGAGAATTGTCAATGAAGCTATCTTTCTAGATTTTTTATTTATTTATTTTTTTTAAGTAGAAAACATAAGGGTATTGGTACCTTGACTTTCTCAATCAGGGAAGACATAATGATTACTGATGTGACTCATTTTGTTATTACTTGATGCAAATAAGATGCCATCCATTATAGTACTTTTTCATAATACTGAGAATTTAAAAAAATTGCAGTAAAGTGAATAGCTGTACACTTGGCACTCTGTAAGCCCACAATAAATGTTAGCACTAATAATTGTTACTGGTTTTATTTGGTCCATAACATCCTGTTCTCTTTATTTGGCACATAAGATCCTAGGGACTAAGTGAAAGGGCAAAGTTCAGTTTGCTGTCCCTTTGTTTTCTGCCATGACAAACCTCTAATATAACAGTTATGTTTGTATATTAAAATCGCCTACATCATTGTAAGGAGAGGAAATGAAACTATACTCAATGGAGATACTTTGAGTCTTGATTGCAATGGAAAGCCTAGTCCTTTTCCGAATTCTCCCCAGTGCATACACAGATAAATCCAAAGGGTTCACTACCCCCTACTGTGTTACACTCTGGAGATCCCTGAATATTTGCTCTATTCATATGATTCTAGAAACTAAGTTGGATCATTTTATTAAAACTGTGTCCTTACAGCTACCTAGTTTGATAGGATTTCTCTACCTAAATACATACAGCTCAATTAATACCCACTTGGTCTTCAAAGTGCTAAGCAACCTTTTCAAAGTACAGACTGACAGACTAGTAGTGCTATATACCCATTCGGTTGACCTCCGAGGTTTTCAAAGCTTTTTTGTACTAGAAATGTTATCTCCCGCCAGAAATCCTTTGTTAAGAGCAAGAAACAGTGTTAGACTTATATAATTGTATCCCCACATCCTAACTCAGTATCTGGCACTGGGAAACCTTTAGTAATTGTCAAATCGACCAATTAATTAATTATTTTTAAAACTTTAGTCATAAACAGAAAAAAGAATCTTTAGTCATAGCTAAATGTATGAATTCTGTATGAAGGAAGAACTAAGTGAACACTGCTATGTTTCTCAGTGTTAATCTGCAATCCCTGGGTCAGGACTGAAATCCCTCCTTACAGAGTCAAGAATGCAGCTCTGACCTTCAGCCATAGCTTCTGAATCTCACAATACAGTGAACTAAGTAATACAATAGGAATCCAATAGGTAATTTAGCTTAAATATAAGAATAAAATAAAACTACATATTTTTTATTTTGTTTGAAACATAAAAAAAAACAAAAAACTTTAAACAGTTTTGCATGTAGGTAAATCCAAGGGCTGATTAAATAAATAAATATATATATATATATATATATATATATATATATATATATATATATATATAATTTTATTTTTAATTTACTTACCCAAAATTGTGTTAGAGAACTGAGGATTCCAGGCTGTAGTCAGGGAATGAAGATCTCAAGTCAGGCCAACGCCCCAGATTGTGATTTTCCCCCATGCTCTGATACTGTTACCTTCTTCCCAAAGCAACACAAAATGAAGTGGAGAGACAAAGATGAAAAGAAATTTTTTCTGGTGGAACATTTGCAGTAGTATTGAGAACTTCTTGCACAAGGTTATCTATTGACTGGTCTTTGAGGGGCTCATGTTTGCTTTCCTATAAAGTTGATGCAAAAGTTTCATCTGTTTCATCGTAACTTTCTTCAAGAGACAATTTCAACCATACACATTCCAGATCATATTTTTCTCAAGGAGTAACTTTCTCTAACTTCCTGACTGGTTTAGATTTCAAATACTACATGCTTAATTTCCACTTTCATCGCAAAAGACAAGTAAATAGTGATTTTAATTACCTGATTTTATCTATTGTTGCAGCTTAAGGCAGCTGTTTGAATTTTTTCTCATTTAACTATATCTCATGGAAAGTGTTTTTTCCATTCCAATATGTTTTAAATACACTTTTTTAAGGTTAGCATTTAGTACAAATATAGTCTAGGCTGTTAACATGTATGCTTGAATCACTGTAACTATGGAGATCTTTATCTCCTTTCCACCTTGTTTCCTTCCTTATTTTATTTATTTGTTTACTTTTTTGCAACACTAAAAACTCTCTCATTCACTCACACCGCAATATTATAATCCTCCAACCTCTCCTCCTGTGACTACTCAACCATAAACAAATGATCATTTTCTTGGATCCTTCTCTTTCATGTCATAATCTCCTCTGGATTATGCCTAAATTCTTTTTACCTTTTGTTTTCATATCTAGAAGTTATGTATTTGGTCAATCAAATCATACAGTGAACTACTGGAAGGCTCTGAAAATAGGGTTCCCCCCACATGATAGGGAGAACTAGTGCAATATATAAAACTGAACAATAATTTAGTCTGCTTATTTTTTTTTATCAATAACTGATTACATCATAGGTTGAAGTAGAAATTCTGTATTTCTGATTATGCCCCCCCCATTTTATTTAGATATATTGACATTTAACATTGTATTAGTTTTAGGAGTGAAGCAATGATTTCATATATGTGTGTATTGCAAAATTGTTTCCATGATGAGTTTTGTCAACATCCATCACCTCACATATTTACAAATTGTGTTTTTTTTCTTGTGATGAGAACTTTTAAGATCTACTCTCTTAGCAACTTTTGAATACGCAATACAGTATGATTAACTATAGATAGTCATCATGTTGTACATTATATCCCCATGACTTATTTATCTTGTAACTGGAAGTTTGTATCTTTTAATCACCTTCACCCGTTTTGCCCACTCCCTCTCCCTGCCTCTGACAACAGCCAATCTATACTCTCTAGGACTCTGATTTATTCAGATTGCACTTAAAAGTGAGTCTATACAGTATTTGTCTCTGTCTGACTTATTTCACTGAGCATAATGCCTTCAAGGCCCATCCATTTTATCACAAATGATAAGAATGCCTTACTTTTTATGGCTGAATAATATTTCATTGTATATACAGAGGGTGCCAAAAAAATATGTATATACACACACACACACACACACACACATATATACACACATCTCTCTCTCTCTCTCTATATATATATATTTTTTTTTTTAAGAAAGGAAAAAACACTATTAAAATTGTAATAATATATACCCATAACAAAAGATTACTACAAGTCGTGTTTGACTTCTGCAATTATAAGAGGTGCTCAAAATGGTTACCATCAGTGTCCAGACACTTCTGATTATGGTGAACTTATTTGAGCAATGTTGACAAAATGTCCACTTGTATACAGTTTTTTGGCACCCCTGGTATATATATAATATTTTCTTTATCCATTTGTCTCCTGTTGAACACTAGGTTTGTTTTGTGTCTTAGCTATTGTAAATAATGTTGCAGTGTACAAAGGAATGTATATATCTTTTTGAGATAGTGATTTTACTTTCTTCAAATACATACCCAGAGGGAGAGCAAGAAGATGGCACTGGACAGCCTCTCCAGGCTCTGGAGAAGACTGCAGTCAGCCCCTAGATGTGTGTTAAATTAGGAGCCTGACCCTCAGTCCTGCTAAAACTTTTGTTAGAGTTATTATGCAAATAACATTATCTTTTAGATGTTTTTGTTAATAGGAAAAGAGTACTGGGAACAACCCTGCCTCTCAAATAATGAGAAGGAATGACAGAATTAATGTGTCATTGAAATAAAGATTTTGATGTAATGTGCTAACATGTATAGGATCATAAGTAATAATCTTTTTTTAAAAGTGCTTTTCAAAATACTGTTTCAAAGATAAAATTGGATAGGTGATTTCAATAATGTGACTAGAGAGTGTGAAAGTAATTAGTTTCATATACATTTCTTGACAACAAGCATTAGTGTTATTTATATATTGTTCTTTTGAAAAGTTCATATGCCTATTATATTTTCAGTTTTGATTATGTGCTGGTAATATTCTTAGGACACATATAATTTACTAAGGATTAGTGCCGGCTGGGGCAGGTGATAGTTCAGGAATAATCTTTAAGAAATACCCGGATTCAATTATTTTTACTTAAATGATTTAGTTTGGATATATTTGGTGAGGTACCGTTTTATTTTAGAAGCAAGGTGAGATTTTTCATCTTTAGTTCTAGTCTTGAAATAGTCTGCCAGATTGATGGAGCCTCATTGAAGACTCATCAGAAACCGTGAACACTGCAATATGGTTTGATTATAGTGTTAAATAACAAGCAACACAGACAAGAATATCATTTAGCCAGGTGTGGTTTATGCATACTTTGAATAAAACATATTTTACTCAAACTTTAAGATAATTTGTGTTGCACAGAAAGCATATTATATGGGACTTAGAAAGTAAATACATAAATAAATAATGTTTATTTGTAATTTATTTATTTATTTAAGATTTTATTAAAAATATAGGTTAACATACAATATTATATTAATTCCAAGGTTACACCATAGTTATTCAACATTTATATACCTAAAGAAGTGATCACCGTAAGTCCAGCAACCATCTGACACCACACCACACTACTACAATATCATAGACTATATTTCCTATGCTGTGTATCACATTCCCATGACTTATTTATTTTATATTTGGAAATTTGGACCTCTTATACCCCTTCAGCTTGTCCTCCTTTTAAATTTTTTCAATTACAATTGGCATTCAATATTATTTTATATTGATTTGAGATGTACATGCTTAGACATGTCTATAGTTTAAGAAGTGATCCCCCTAACTAGTCTAGTACCCACCTGGCACTATACATAGTAATTACCATATTATTGACTACATTCCCTCTACTTTCCATTCCCATGACTATTTTGTAACTCCCCGTTTGTACTTCTTAATCTCTTCACTTTTTTCATCCTGCCACCCAACCATCTCCAACCTATCAACCCAAAATATTTAATACCTACCTGACACCATACGTAGTTATTACAATATTATGAGCTATATTCTTTATGCTATACCCTACATCTCCATGACTACTGTGTAACAACCACTTTGTACTTCTTAATCCCTTCCCCTTTTGCATTCACTTCCAGTGCCCCTCCCATCAGGCAAGCATCAATATGTTCTCTGTGTCTATGAATTAGTTTGTTAGTTGTTTGTTTTGTTCTTTAGATTCCACATATAAGCAAAATCACATTGCATCTGTCTTTCTCTATCTGACATACTCTACTCAGCACAATACCCTCCAGGTCTATTCATGCCTTCGCAGATGGCAAGAACCCATTCCCTTTCATGGTTGAGCAAGAGTCCATTGTATATATGTAACCCCTCTCTTTATTCATTCTTCCATCAACAGACACACAATCTACCTCCACATCTTGGCCATTTTAAATAACGCTGCTACAAGCATATGGATGCACATGTCCCTTCGAAGTAGCATCTGGGTTTCTTTAGACCAATACTCTGAAGTGGCATTACTGGGTCCTTCTTTGTCTCTTGTTACAACTTTTGTTTTAAAGCCTATTTTGTCAGGTATGAGTATTGCTACCCCACTTTTTTTGTTTGTTTGTTTTTTTGTGGGTTTTTTTGTTGTTATTGTTGTTTGTTTGTTTCCATTTTCATTACGTATCTTTTTCCATCCCTTTACTTTCAGTCTGTGTGTCTTTCAATCAGAATGATTATCTTGTAGGCAGTATGTGTAAGGGTTTTGCTTTCTTATTCATTCAGCCCTTCTATGTCTTTTGATTGGAGCATTTAATCCATTTACATTGAAAACAATTATTGATAGACGTGTAGCTATTGCCATTTTATTATTCATAATTTTTATCTTCCTTTTTCCATCTTAAGGAAGTGCCTCTAACATTACTTGTAATACCGGTTTGGTGGTGAAGAATCCCTTTAGTTTTTCCTGTCTGGGTAGCTCTTTATCTGGCCTTCAAGTGTACATAATAGCATTACTCGGTAAAGTCATCTTGGTTATAGGTCCTTACTTTTCATCCTGTTAAATATTTTGTGCTGATCCTTTTTGGCCTGCAAAGTGTCTGTTGAGAATCAGCTGACAACTTTATGGAAGCTCTATTATAAGTTACTAGTGCTGCTTTTAGGATTCTCTCTTTGTCTTTAACCTTTGCCATTCTGGTTATAATGTGTCTTGGTGTAGGCCAGTTTGGTTTCATGTTTTTTTGGGCTCTCTGTGCTGCCTGGAGTTGTATGTCTATTCCTTTGCCAGGTTAGGAAAATTTTCAGTCATTATTTCTTCAAATAGGTTCTCATTCCCTTGCTTTCTCTCTCCTCCTTCTGGTACATCTATGATGTGAATGCTTGATGTTGTCCCAGAGGTCTTTTAAACTATCCTCTTTTTTTTTTTTTTTTTCCCTGTTCTGATTGGGTGTTTTCTACTACCTTGTCTTGCATCGCTGATTTGACCCTCTGCTTCATTCAGTCTGCTGGTAATTTCTTTCTAATGCATTCCTCATTTCAGTTATTGTAATCTTCACTTATGACTGGTTCCTTTTTATGGTTTCTATCTCCTTTTTAATGCTTGTTATCTCGTTGCTGAAGTTCTCAGTTCTCATTAATTTCCTTGAGCATCCTTATAACCATTGTTTTGAATTATCTTGCTTGTAAATTGCTTGCCTCCATATCATTTAGTTTTTTGTTTGTTTGTTTGTTTTTTAGTTTTCTCCTGTTCTTCCGTTTGGGACACGTTCCTTTGTGTCCCCATTTTGGCTGCCTAGCTGTGTTTGTTTCTATGCATTAGGTAGATCTTCTGTGTCCCAGACTTGGCCAGGTGGCCTCATTTGGTCAGTGTACTGTGGGGCTCAGTGGTAGTCTCCCTGGTCACCTGTACCGGATGCTTGAGGAGTGTCCCTTTTGTGGGTTGTGGGTGCCTTGCTGTTACAGTTGAGCCTTGGTTGCTCTTGGCATATCAGTGGGTGGGATTGATGCTTAGGCTGACTGGCTGTGGGATTTGAGCACATCTACAGCTTATGGGCTGCTGAGTGGAAGGCTTACCCTACTGAGTGAGATTTGCCCCAGCTGGCTCTGGTTTCTGTTGTGACTGCCCTTTAGTATGAATCTTATGGGGCTAATTGGGCGGTGCTGTGCTGTTGTCTGAAGCCAACCTCCATCTTGGTTTTGGGGCCTCTTGGGAGGGGCTCTGATGCAGGCCCAGGTCAGCCACTGCCTGTGACTGACCAGGGGCTGGCTGGTAGGAGCTATAAAGTGATCTGCAGTTGTTTGCTGCCTGTGCTGGACCTGGAGGCATGTGGGAGAGGCCTTGCTGTGAACTGAGGATGGCTGCAACCAGTACTGGGTCTGGAGGAAGCGCCACAAAAAGCCAGGACACCCTGAGACCTGCTGCCAGCTGCTGGCTCACTTAAGTTTTAGCCACTGATACCTTGCACAGTAAGCCAAGTTGGGTGAGGTCTCAGGGAATCTTTAGAGTAGGAAGAATTGTGGTCACCAGGTCAATGTAAATTCCGGTTTGGTGCCAGTGCTGAGCTTGGAGAAACTCAACAAATGTCTCACAGCACACTGAGTCCACTGCCCACCTGGGGCCTGTGGACTCTGATAGTTTTCCAAGAAAGAGTGCAATGTGGGTGGGGCTTGCTGCTTGCAGAAAAAGTGCCTCTGGTGGTGAGCAAGTTGGGTGGGCGGTTCCCAGTGAGTCAGTAAGGCAGAGCACCTGAACTGGCCAGGCCAATGAGATTCAGATTTAGCCTGTGGGGATGGGCTCTATACAGAAAAGATGGTGCCTCTGCCAGCTGCTCGGAAGGCGGACCCCTCACTAGGAAAATGCCGACTGCCCTCCAGATCTCCTCTTAAAGCCACACACCTCAGTCTGCATGCCTGTGTGTCTCTGAGGCTCCCCAAGTCATCGCCCTTCCGCTGGAGCCCAAGGTTAGTGCCTGCGAGCCAGTGAGTCTGTGTGCGGGCCATTTAAGAGGACATATGTGTTTCCCATAGCCTTCTTGCTCTCCCAAACGGTTGGAATACCCACTGTTTTTCACAGCCAGATGTTGCGGGGCTTCTCTTTTTGGCACCGGTACTCTCGGCTGGGGAGCCTGGTGTGAGGCCTGGGGTCCTTCACTCCTTTGGAGGGAACCTCCTCCGTAGCAGAGATATTCTTCCTGATTCTCAACCACCACACGCAGGTGTGGGGACCATTTCGCATCTCTGCCCCCCTTTCTAGTCTCGACATGGCTTCTTCATTATATTCTTTATATTTTAAGTTATAGGATTTGTGTTTGGCTAGATTTCACATGGTTCTCCAGGTTGATTGTTCTTTTACTTAGTTGTAATTTTAATGTGTTTACAGAAGGAAACGGGCACAGTGTTTATCTATTACTCCATTTTGGACCTGTCCTATTTGTAATTCATTTTAATAAAATATTTTTGTTATAGACATTACTTATAATGCTCTTAAAGATGAGGCAATTTTGGACAGTAAGTGGTTCACTCATTTTTCTTATTTCAAATGCCCAAGCTGTGTTAGGATTTTTAAGTTAGGAACATGCTTTGTTAACTAAAAATAAGCTATTCTATTTGTAGTGAGGCTTTTGAGAGCCTTCCCTATGCTAATACATACCCATGTCCAAGAAGGATCACCAAGAAAGAAATTTCCATTTCACCAGGGAACCTTGAAATTTCAACTATCTCACTCCACTATTAATTTTGGAGAAAAATACTTAGGAGTCCCTAAACCATAGATTACTACTTCTGTTTTTACAATTATCTCATGGCTTCACTCCTCTGCTATATTTAAAATAAATGATTGTATATATGATCATTCTAAAGAGCAATAGAAACCTATGGTAATTCTATGGTATCTTTAGCCCTTATTATCATCATCACTCTTCCTGGGTCCTTGTGCTGTTTCCCACCCTTGATGACTATACTCTCCTGAGTGGTGATAAAGAGAGAGAGTCCATCAGCACAATGTGTGGATGGCTCTGAATCCTTACATAGACCAATAGAGCAAGTTCCCTTCTTTTCACAACTCAAGGTATCTGATTTCTGGGTTTTCCAAATAGAACAAGCAAGACGACAGACATTTGCACATCTGTGTATTTTGTTTTGTTTTTACTTATTCTGGATTGATGAAAGACAATAGAAAAAACAACAGGTCAGAAACATTCTCTTGAGAATTCAAGCTCTAACACATACATACAGATGACACGTTCTTCTTCCTCATCCTCTCAGTGTGTGTTGAGGAAACTACTCCCCAACTTTTCAAAACATCTTCTCCCTAGTTGGAATCAACTAGATTCTGATGGAATCCACTTTTAGTTGCATGATGGTTTTCCATTACAGGGCCACCATAAGGTGAAGGTTCTGGAACTAAGGCCACTGTGAGTGGGGTATAGTTAGTGCAAGTTTGACTAAGATCTTTAATGCTGGATTTCTCCTGTGTTTTTTGGCTACTCTTACTATCAAAGTAAAGAAAATGTTGAATAAACTTTTCCGAAGGTGCACATCTCTGTTAAATAAATTTTAATACATCTATTTAAATGCTGACTTACACATTTTCAAATTTCTAACTCATTGTCTTCACATCTTTCTGTCCTCTTATACACCATGTTTTCCCACTGGTCGATACTTCTCATTTACGTACACATTATTTCTATATATCTATTTTCCACTGCTTACCACAAAGAATAATGCATAGATCCTTTTATACATGCTGATTGAATGAATAAAAAAAAACACAATGTGTAAATGAATGAATGTGATAACATCTATGGAACCTAGAGTTTCAATGAGTATGAGGCAGCCTATACACTGTGTGATAAACCATCAGGATATAAAAAAAACTGAGTTATTTCTCTTCAGTTTCGACTATCATCAGAATTTGGTCAAAGACAATTATTTTTGAATGTTATAGTAATACATTTGAATGTGTTTTACTCTACATTTTATTAATAACAATCACCTGTATTCTTTGTCATTTCATAAGATTTCTCTACTAATTTTGTAGATCTGACAAGATAGTCATCTGTAAGTTATTAATATATAATATATAACATGTATTGAATATCTGAATTGTGGAGATTATTTGTATAAATAGATCCTGGAATTGGAATCCTATAGAAAATTTCCATTAATTTTGTGGTTGTTTGTCCATATAAAAGCTGCTGAGAAAACTTTTCTATGTGAGATAATTCTGCCCCTATTGTACAAAGTGTGATTGAATTAGTATACTGTGAGTATTGATTGATGAATTCCAAGCATAGAATACATAATCCATCTGATGATGACCTTATAATTTTGGGGAAACCCTGATTTCTGATGCTCAGATTTAAAGTTCTGAAATGTAGTTTGAAAATAAAACAAATTAAAAACCATGCTGTACTTTAGAAATTAACATTATAGAAATAAATCATGTTTAGTCTCACTTTTTATGATATCTACAAAATTATGTGTGTTCATAAATATTAAAATGGAATGTCTTTCAAATTTTAATTTCATTTGTTTTACTTCACTTTTGTCTAAAGGGCAGAGGGGTCTTCATGTTGAAAGATTCTACAGAGATGCTCTGTAGACTTTGCATTTCAAGTCTGTATCATATGCTCTATCTAGGTTGTATCATCTCCATTATCTCTGCATTTTCTGAAATACTCTTATAAGGCAACAGAGGGAAACAATGAATATAGGATCTCTAGGAAATAATTTGTTAACTTGACAGCTACACTGTGTTCTTATATATAGCTCCAGTGCTAATGAAGTGGATTGGGTATGATAACACTGTACAAAGCTCTTTTTCTCATTTTTACAAAGGTAATTTTCATAATGTATTTATATATATGGATTTATATCATTTTTAGGATCTAACCTTAAACTTAACTGCTTTTTACAAGTCACAAAAATTATTTCTTGTTTCTTTTTTCTTTACTTTTATGAACGTCTATTTTTATCTAAGAGTCTTATGTTGATTTTAGTCACTGCTTTATATGTAAGAAAAGTAAGTAATAGGAAAATCCATGGAAATAAGTAGTTTTAAATATCCAGCATATACTGTTTTATTTATATGTTATTTGAGGTTTAGTTTGCAGTTGTGGTGTTCTTTTATTAAAAAAATAGTTCTAGCAAAATACTAGAAAGGTATTTTAATGTTAGATATATCTTAACTTTCTGGTATTCAATCTATACGTTTTATTTAAAATTGAATTTTTTTAAAATTAGTGACTCAAGAATACATATTTATTGAATGTACTATTGGAGATGCAACGTCCTACGGTAGAGTGAGAAGTTGAGATTGGGATCGGGGGATGATTTACTGAATTGTGCGTTTAGTCAGAATATAATTTTTATCCAATTATTTGACTATTCTTGAAGCTCATGGTCATCTGGGTTTGGCTAACCAAATAAGCCTGGGGTTCAAATTAACATGATTCTGCTGGAAATTACACATTTTCAACATTGATTTGTTTAGAAGTGTAATTAAGGATGAGTGTATGATACTACCAGCAGTATGTGGTGATACTCCCAGAGAGGCAAACAACCAAACCTCTCCTTCAGTAAATAAATGTTTAATTTTACACACCATTTAATTATTTGTATTATTCTAAGTTCATGTAGAAAAATAGAATGCACATATGTAGCATATTTGAACTAACTTTAAATATATAATATTCTTATTGATGTTTTGATTAACTATTTTCATTTAACTTCTATGCTTCAAAAACATTATAACATATTTCTCTTGCACCTTATATTTAGCTTCTGCCAGGCATATAGTAGTTCATATGTTAATTATTTTTAATGTAAATAAATCAACATTTCTTATGTAGCAGGTCACCAGGAAAGAAAAGAATGAAAATTCATATAACATGGTATATATTATTTGCATATAAGCTAAGATTTATATTTAAGGGTCAATTTCACTGTATTTTGAAAATGCTGATTTTTTTCCATTATTTCTCTACCCTAACCTTTTGTGTGTTAAAATTTTAGAATCATATCTGGATTGCTTTACTGCATATTAATGTAATGCAAGCAAACCACTATGTTCATAGATGACTTGGACACATCATCATTCCCTTGGGGAAATATTAATATATTATTAATATATTAATAATATTAATATATCACTATATTAATATATTAAAAGATTAATATATTACTTCATCTCATTGAAGTAAACTTCTAGATATAGAAAAGGGTTCAAAACAAAGTCACTTTGACCATTTAAGTAACAAACTTTATCACTTCTATTTATGTGAATCTCAGGGAATACTTTCACCATTTTGAGGAAGCAGAAGTAATTAAGAGTATTGCACATTCATTGTCAAATCTGAAAATGAATACACATTATGTGTCAGGCACCATATTAGACACTAAAGATACAGCATGACTAAGAAATTAGACATGATCTCCTGACTCAAATAGCAAACTAAACAAAGTACAGAAGGAAGTCCTGGGTGAACCACAAGACTATTTAATCTATTCTCTGAATGAAAAATGTGAAGTGTTGGGAAGGGAAGGGAAGGGAAGGGAAGGGAAGGGAAGGGAAGGGAAGGGAAGGGAAGGGAAGGGAAGGGAAGGGAAGGGAAGGGAAGGGAAGGGAAGGGAAGGGAAGGGAAGGGAAGGGAAGGGAAGGGAAGGGAAGGGAAGGGAAGGGAAGGGAAGGGAAGGGAAGGGAAGGGAAGGGAAGGGAAGGGAAGGGAAGGGAAGGGAAGGGAAGGGAAGGGAAGGGAAGGGAAGGGAAGGGAAGGGAAGGGAAGGGAAGGGAAGGGAAGGGAAGGGAAGGGAAGGGAAGGGAGAAGTTGACATCTTTTTTACTAGGCATCTGGTTGTCCTCAAGGGCTGAACAGCAATTTTTCTGTTGCATAAGTAAATGTACTACATGAAAACAACTTATTTTCTATTTCAGTGAGCTAGGTACATAGAAAAGAAGGATGTAAATTTTTCTAAGGTAGATTCAGTATAAGCTGCAATGCTTGACAGCCCAAATCTGGGACTAACATGGCTATCTGAGAAGAGATTTCTACATCAGTCATAAAAGTCACAATCATCAAGACTACAGAGTATGGAGCCCACCTCTTGTACTATATATATATGGACATTTTTGTTATATATATATATATATATATGTGTATATATATATATATATATATATATATATATATATATGTATATGTATATGTATATGTATATATGTATATATATATGTAATATATTATATATGATATATATATTATATATATCATATACATGTAACAAAAATGGCCAATAAACTAAAATTTTCAAGGGTAGTTCTGTCCTGTTTTTTTTTTTTTTAATATATATGTTTTTATTTTTTAATTACTGTTCACATACAATATTACATGAGTTTCAGATGTACAACATAGAGATTACATATTTATATAACTTACAAAGTGACCTCCTCACTAGTCTAGTACCCCCACCTGGCACTAGACATAGTTATTGCCATATTATTGACTACCTTCCCTGTGCTATAATTTACATCCCCATAACTATTTTATAACTACCTATTTGCACTTCTTCCCCTTTGTCACCCATCCTCCGTGTCCTGTTTTGTTTTTTTCAATAATGCATAAAAATATCTGAACTCTCCCATTATTTTGCCTTCCAACGTACACCTTTTACATTGTTTTACACATTAAAAGTAGCAACACATACACACACACACACACACACACACACACACACACACATTTTTATTTTAATAAGAAAACATGATCACAACAGTTTTGATGTTGGTTACAAACTATTCTTTTAAAAGATATGGGGAATTTGTTCAAAAATGTAAATGATACTGTTTTGAGATAGATTTTTCTGTTTAAAAAATTGTCCTTAAAAATGTGTTTTCCTTATTTTATTAGAAATTCATCATGCAAGCTGTATGATTATGTTGTGGTAATAAGGAATGTATTTTCTCTAAAAATGTGTCAGCTCATTCTTCATTCACAGTGCTGGGGTTACAGATGTTAGGCAACAAGTATTAGCTACACCATCCATTAACACACTCAAATTGCCAGCTCAAGACCCTGAAACCAGATAAATTAATGAGAAAGAGGTAAGAATAATTTCAAAAAATAATAAGGAACACTTTGTCTTTGAACAGCTATAATGTTTAAGATGTAACATTACTTAACCATGCAAATCATAGAATAAGGATATGCCAAATGATCTGTTCTTTCTTTAAGGGTTTAAATATTAATTAATTTTAACATGATATTAAACCCAATACATGTTAATAAAAATAATTATATTTTTTCCAAACAAAAAATTAAGGATAGTATTGTTTCCCATTTTTGTAAATTTATTTTACCTTTTTTTTATTAAAGCATAGGTGATGTACAATATTGTATTAGTTTCAGAAGTAATTTGACATTTACATACCTTATGAAGGGATCACCTTTATGAGTCTAGTAACCATCTAGTAACTCACCATACAAAGTTACAACAATATTGACTATATTCCCTATGCTGTATTTTACATCCCTGTGACTTATTTCTTTTATAACTGGAAGTTTGTACTGCTCAATGATCTGTTCTTTTGCAGTAAAAACAATGGATTATTACGGATTTGTAAAGTTGTTGTATTGACAATTTAAAAGCAATTTCCTTTGTTAAAGAGACCGACAGTTTATTAGCTGATATAAACTATTTAGCATAAAGTAAAACACTACTTACAGCATTTAATTTACAGCAGACAAAAATATGAATCTCAGCAGAAGAAAATATGAGAGAAAATCAATTATTTTATTGTCTGAAAAGGCATAACAATTAAAGTATCAATATACTTTGAAAATAACAAAGGAAACCTGATACTTGAATATGGATGCGTTAGTTTTGTTTTTTTCCTTGAATTTAAATTACGTTTATTAAGATAAAACAAAATTACAGTGTGAAAACTATGTCACAGTAAAAGTCTGAATGTAGACACCTTTCGGAGTCCCGTCCCTATCTTCTTCATCTTTATACATCATAGAGTTTAAAACAGTGACTTGCAGAAGTTAATGCTCAGCAACTGGAAATAAAACAAATGATGGTTAAAAGAATAAAGGTAACCATCTCCTTCTTATGCCCTTCCTCAGAACTCGTATTTCATATTTATTGAAATATAACTTTTCAATCAAAGAAGTAGCATGGCAAGATAGAAAGAGATCTGAGGTGACAGAAATCCTGAGCCCTTGTGCTAGCCTTAATCCGCTCTAGCTGTCAGACATTAGATAAGTCAGTGAACATCCTTGAGCCTATTTCTTCACCTGCAAAATGAAGGGATTGGATTAGAATGATCCCCCAAATTATGCTGCCTTGATGTTATAACACTGGCCCATGTGGAAATGTTTTTCTTTTAATCTTCAAAGTTTGACAAATTTCTGCCTTATGCTTTTCTTGGGTTTAGAAAGATAATTCATTATTACTGCTTAAAAGATTTCCCACTGTGCCACAGCTGGCACAGGTGAGAGAAATTAAGAAAGAGCGTGGTAGCACGATAAAACTTCATCACCTACTCTGTTTAATTATAGAAGTCAGAACTTGAAAATGAGATTTATGAAGATAAGTTGAAATGCAGATAATATGCTTCAGGATAATGCAGGGTTGATGATGTGTTATTTTGGAATCTCGTTTCCCAGTTCTGCATAAGTAAAGAAGATTGGTATCATAAATCTAAAAGGGAAATGGATTCCTCCAGTCTCTCGGCCAATGAGGATTATGTTGATCCTAGCAAAATTCTAAATTTGGTGATTAATTATATTTAGTGTGAGGACTGAGAAAATAAATAACTGGAAGCTAACATGAACTTTTTAATTAAAGGCAATATCAGCCAGATACTGTATAAAAATTATTCACTTTATAAAATGTAGTTACAAAACATTCATTATATTCTTTTCTACATGGTGAAGAAATATGAACTGAAGTATAATCATAACTGTTGGATCAAACCTGCCAAACTGCTATTATTACATCAATATAAATCTAGAGGGAAGGTTTCCTTTACTCTGTGTGTTCTTTTTTTAAATTAGTTTTTCAATTATTATTGGATGTTTATTTATTAATTTTCAGTGGCTAGATATATTTTCATGTTTTTAGATAGTAACTTAGTGCTTGAATTTATATAACATAATTAGTATTATCTTGAATGACTGAAAGGGTAGACTAAACGAAGTAGGATTAAATTTTATAAGCAGAGAGTTTAACATTTGGCATTTAACTTTAGAAAATAAATTATGTAAGTACAGAATGCTGAGGAACTGGCTCGGTACTATTTGAAGTAAAGAATATCAAATTGATGAAAGAAATCTTAGATTCCCTTTAACAGAAATACAGATTTTAGACAAAAACAGGTAATATCCCTACTTTACACTGTATCGATCAGCCTTCATACCGAATATTAATTATGGAGAGCATATTTAATGGAACAATTGCTTAACTGAAATTAATTCAGCCATGTAATTAGGTGGTTGGAAGTTCTCAAGACCATGTATAGTGAACCATACATGTTGTTTTTAGTACCCAGCATTACTCAACCAGTCTCCTGTCTTCCGGTTAAGTGTAAATCTCTTTTTCTCCTGAAAATTGAGATTCCTGTGACTGCCAAGTCCTTACTTTTCGGGTGAAGTTGACTCCAGTCTGCTCCAAGTAAGGGGGAATACTTGCAATAGAATTAAGGTCAGCACAGATGTGCTCTGTAGCCATAATTGTTCTATGGCCAGGCTATTCTGATTGATTGGTGGCAATGTCCATTCTGTTTAGCTTATACCCAGTAAGTATATAAATACATATCTCATACTTAAGTTAATCTATTTGCCTTTGCCCTGCCCACAGGGCCACAATGATTAATTTCATGATCAATGAGAATTAGGCTGAGGGTATTTTCTGTTATCCACTAGACTTGAGTTATGAAGGCGTAAGTCTGGAACTATGTTAACATTAAAATGGGAAAATCTCTCAAGGCGATATGTGGTAGGTGAAACAAGTTTTGGAGATGGCAAAACAAGGTTCTAATGACAAAATTTGAGCCCCTGTATCGTATTAAACCTAAAGCTATTAGATCTACTTCAGTACTTGGTCAAAAATATAGTTAAGTTTTGCTTAAGCCAGAACCAAAAGTGTGCTAACTAATTCATCATGCAGGAAACAAACAAGCAAAGGGAATAAAGCCCGAGGATGTTTACCTCATAAGATAAAAAGGGAAACAAGTTATTTGTGTATGATTGATCTTTTGTTGGACCTATCTTTATTCTTTAGAGAGTTTTAAGGGTACCTATGGGTAGAAGTTCTAGGTAGACGTTTTTGGGATAAACGGAAGGGAGAACATCTTCACAATTTCAGTTATCCACTAATAAAAATAAGCTGTTTTCTGTGATAACAAGTACTAAAATTGAGTCTGGGTTATATAGAATATTTTATTGGGTTGAAGGATCACTAAATTCCTTAAAATTTATTGAATTATTGCTAAGCTGCACATTGTATCAGGCACTTGATATACTTTGCTGGCAAAGTCAGTGCTATGACTAAATTAAGAAACTGGGCAGCAATGAAGTTGAATAACTTGCCCAAAGAAAGAAAGGCTGGAGGACTTTATAAATTTGTTATCTTTCCACTAACATTCTAACAGTGCCTGAAGTTTTATGGATTCAAAGCAAATATAAAACTCTGTATTTTACCAATACTTTAGCAATGGTTTACATAAAAATAACCAGTAACTCATGTAGTCCAAAAATAAATTATCTTTGATTTATGGACAATGTCTTATGAGAACTCTAAAAATACACTAAAAGAACTTTAGCATGTAAATTCCATGATGACTAAAAGGTTCCATACCTATTTAAGTATAATTGGACTATGAGGCTTGTGTAACTCCATAAATGCTTAAAAGACACACAAAAAAATCAAACCACAATTAGTCATAAAAATGCAAAATGAATATGTTGTAATTTCTGAGAAAGCTTAACAGAACTCCCAGGCAATATAAATTCTTGGGCTATTTAGTCCAAGACTAAATAGCCACATAGTCTCCCAAAATGTTCTTTTTTTGGGAATTAAGATGGTGTGGCTACATGGAAGAGAGTCTTTCTGCTATAAATGAAGTCCTGATTGAAAGTGCACAAAGGAATTTTGGCTGATAATTACATTGCTAATTCATTGCCTCTCACTACATCTCTAAAAATAAAGAAAATATCATTGCAAGCTCATTCAAAAATTTTTTACAGTGCAGATAATTTGGTAACATGATTATACAAGCATCATTATAAGACCTCTATTGTTTGAAGTGATATTTTACACTATGAGAAATATTATATATGGTAGATTATAGTATTGGTATAGTTAAAAAAAAGAAGCAGTTTGCCCAATATAATTACTAGCCTGAAAACATTTTCATCATAATAACTTTTCAGTTTTCTAAAAGCAGATGTTTAAAAGCAGAGTCATTATGTGGTTCATTAGATTGAATTTTGTGGTCAAACAGATCCAGGCTTTAATTATCACCCTTAATCTGTTCTGTGAATTTCTTAACCCTTGCAAGTCTCCGTTTTCTCATCTGATAATGGGGAGCCTAACATTTACCTACTTCAGAGATTAATATTGGAATAAAATAATATAATCTGCCTCCCCTGCTCTTTCCCTCCACACTCTCCCCCTGCATCTCTGACTTCCTCAAACTTAATCTCAAAATGAGTAAAAAACAGCCATCTCCTCAACACAAGTCAGATTTCAGGTCTATGTTTTTGTATATAAACTATTGTCAATCATATGGAGACTGTATTTCTGGGAAATGAGAAGAGGTTGCACAATAAAAATATTAAGAATGAGTGGGAGTCCTTTTTTAAATCAAACTCCATTTCCTCTTTTTACCATCCTACTTTATTTCGGTAGCTTTCTATGCCCCTTTCAATACAGGTCATATTACCAGGATGCCATAGCTTTACTTAGTTGTATTGCAGAATAGTTATTTTACAAACAAAGTATTTTCCTGCCAAATTTGAACTTAGAACATTGGGTCTTCCCGAATTTGGGGAAGTCAATGACGTACTGAACTACACTGGAAACACGTTACCTCCAAGGTATAGAGAGCATTGGAGCTGTTGCTCAAACACAGTGAAAAAAGGAAATTAAATCAAACCTCATTAGTTCAGGCCCTAAATGTTTTGTAAGTAGATATCAATTCCCTTGAAATGGAAACTGGGCAGAAGGCCACAAATAAATGATTCTCCTAGGACCCCATAGTGATAGACAGCAACAGTCACAAGTACAGCCTAAGAAGAATCAGAATGCTAGAATTTTGGTTAAGCATGTCTATTTTCCTGGTTTAATAAGAGCTTTAAAAGAACAGAGCTGTATTTTCTTTTGATTTTGGTATCCATAGCATCTAAAAACTATAGATTAAAGTAGAATGTATAGGTCTTATATATCAAAGCACGAAAATAATTGAGCTCCTCTTTATTTTTCATAGTTTTTTAGTTATTACTCCCTGATTATATATGTTGAGTATATGTGGGATAAATCAGTACCCTGGCAACATGAAAAACACATTTCAGATCCACAGTAAATAAAAAGATATATAACCATCAGCTTTTCCCCTATACCCAACAAAAGAAGAACATAAATGTTTAATTCCTGAAAAATTTAAATTACCAGAAAAACAAAGGAATAAAGTTACAAATTCCTTTTTTTAACCATGTATGGGATCTATCTATGTGACAAATGAAACTAAAAACACTATTATTTCCAATATTTTCTAAAAGCAGCAAACCATGAAATACAATTTCATTTTGTTCTAATGATAATATTAGATATTGCACGCCACCACTGAATGTGTACCGTATATGCTTGTGTTTTCAAAGTATTTTTTATTAGCTTAAAACCCTGAGCTGTTAAATGTAGCATTCCACTGCTCTGTAATAGGAGAAAACATACTTTTAATTGGATGATTGCAAAGGGTGAGAAAACAAGGAGGGAGCTTTCAAAAGTTTGGGTAGTTCAGAGAAGAAAAATTCTGGATGCTTCAGCAAAATTGCCAACCCTCTGAGATTCAGCTTTTCTGGTTATTACTAATGTAATGCTTTCAGTGTATAGTGAATTAGATCTTGAACACATTATGGGCCAAATAATATCCTGTTAAACTCATGTGTAACCCTTAACAGGTTTCAATGGGAGCTGTACGTTGTTACTTGAAAGCAGTTTTGCCATTACTTTTCTAACCTAAATCTGATACAACGAAGGCAATGGGAAGAAATATGTATAAAAAATTTAGTAGTAATAATATCTTCATTTAGAGCTTTTCCAGTTTCAGAGATTTACACCACGTATCATTTTATTATATCTGCATAATAAAATACATTTTATATTATGTGTGTGTGTGTGTATATATATATATATATATATATATATATATATATGTATATGTATATATGGTTACATATATACATATATATATATGAAAGAATCTTCCAAATCAAAATTTAATATCAGTTTCAAAGAAAAGATGAGCGCTTAAATTTATGTTTAACACAGCAGCATTTTGAAAAGATTAAATTGTGAATTCATTTAGGTCAAACTGTCAAACATGCTAATTCTAATAGCAGGAGTAACTTATGCTCTATAAATAGTCCATAAAAACTATTATAATTATAAGTTGATTTTTTAATTTACATCTTCCTCACTTTTTTAAACCTCATGTTTCTTGTTTTACTTTTTCTTTTTTGCTTGTTTGCATGTTTCATTTTTAGTTTTATATACCTCAGTTTAGTTTTGTTTTCATTTTCTGATTCATTGTCTTGGAAAATATTCACCAGTATACAGGCGTCCAACAAGTGATATTCTGAGACAGCATCCTGAGTTATCGTCTTGTGTGGTTGAATTTCTGAGAACTAACATCAGTCTTGAGCTACTTCTATCCGGCAAGCTAGGCTAAATCCCATGCTTTCTAGCTGCTAAGTGGACTCCATATTTCCTAAGCCTCTCTAAGGATGCATTTATAGATGTAATCATTAGAGTTCATTACATGTTTGTTATTTCGTTTCATTTATTATTGTTGTTATTTTTTTTTTTTTACAAATGGACAGTTCACTGTGGTCTTCAGCTGAAAAAAAAATGAATTGGATGCTGTTGTGCAAAATGTAGGCTATCAATAGTATATTTGGAAAAAGGATTTCATTAATTAATTCATTCAGGGGGATATTTATTGAGCTCGTATTATTGTGTAAGATGGTGGTAGGTGCTGGGGACATATAAGTAAACAGTAACAATAAAACAAAAGCAAGAATGATAAGTCCCTTTGTGGAGGATAGTAGGAGAGAAAGTGATAATAGCAAATCATAATAAATAAATAGGTTTTATAACCTGTTGGAAGATGACAAATGCAATGGAGATAGAGAACAGTGTCAGACAGATCAGACATATGTCGGAGAGGGGATTACATGTAGGAGAGGTAGTGTATTTGAAAAAAGACTTGAAGGAGATGAGGGGATTAGTCAAGAAGCTCTCTGGGACAGGAGCATTTTAGAGATGGGGTGCAAAGGACCTAAATTTGAGGACACGCTTGGTGACTTTCAGGATAATGTAGAAGGAGCTAATGTAGTTGAAGGCTAAACTAGAGAGAAAGTAAGGGGGGAGGGTCAGAAAGAGAAGGGAGGCAGTAGAGCATTAGAAGTCCTTGTCAACTTCATTTCTGCTTTAGCTGGGAAGCTCTAACAGGCTTTGAGCAGAGGAGTGATACAAAATGACTAATAAGGTAACTCTCGTTTATCTTTTGAGAAGAGACTGCAGGAAGCCATAAGTAGGGGCAATTACTTAATTTTTTTTAATTAAAATTTATTGGGGTGACAATGGTTAGTAAAATTACTTAGGTTTCAAGTGTACAATTCTGTAATACATCAACTATATATCACATGTGTGTTCACCACGCAGAGTCAGTTCTCCTTCCATCACCATATATTTGACCCCCTTTACCATCATCTACCACTTCCCTCCCTCTCTGGTAACCACTAAACTATTGTCTGTGTCTATGAGTTTTTGTTTCTTTATTTGTCTTGTTCCTTTGGTGCTTTCAGTTTTATATCCCACATATCAGTGAAATCATAGGGTTGCCAACTTTTTCTATGTGACTTACTTCTCTTAGCATAATAATCTCAAGAGCCATCCATTTTGTCGCAAATGTCATTATTTCTTCTTTTCTTATGGCAGAGTGGTATTCCATTGTGTATATATACCACATCTTCTTTATCCATTCATCTATCGAAGGGCACTGGTTATTTTTAAAGAATGAAAGGGTGATTGAAATAAGAGCATGAACTCAGGAAGATGCTTCGGAGTTCTTAGCTTTATATAAAATTCTGACGTAGGTAAACTAATCTGCAGTATTCCTAGATTTTCTTTATGTCATCTTTTTTTCTTACTTTTCCTCTGCACCTTTTTCTTTGTTAAACGATCTCCATAACAGATTCTATAACAGCACATTAAGGTTAGAATGTCTGTTGGCACCTTCAATGATTTACCCTACATTTTAACCAGGAGTAACCCATGGGAAGTTAAATTCTTAAACTTCAACCCTTAAATAACAGGGAAAGATATTTCTGGTGGGAGAGGAAATTTACACTTGTGGGTAATCTCAGTCAACTCTGGTTCATGATTTGCTATAAAAGTCTCTTTCCTTCACCCAAAAACTAAATATAAAACTTAAAAAGTGACACACTTTTTATTTGAAGCAGATTTCTCAGTCTATACTAACTTCTCCAGAATTGTTTGTTGAATTGTTTTAGGAAAACAACTAAGTGCCAGGCAAAAATCAATGCATCAGAAATAAAATTTAAATGTGACACTGGGCCTCCCTCCACTCAAAGTGCTCAGAACGTGGAGCAGCGATATTAGACATGTAAACAATTGCAGGGTAGTAATGAAATAACTGTTGACGAAGAAAGTACCTGTGTCTGTGACAGCTTATCCAAAAATCATTATGTTCTTCTACTTCTTCCAATCCTCACCACTGACCACCTCTATCTAATTTCTTCTCTTCTGTGAACAGCACCATCATCTCTCAGTCACATAGGCTCTTAAACCTGGAGTTGTCATTATTGTCTCCCTTTTCTTCATCTTGAACATCCTTTCATGAAGGATCTATGCCCTGTGGGTTTGGGCCTGCAATTTTGCTAACATCCTTTCAAATTTCCATACCTCCAATTACATCCTTGATTATTCATCCTGCAGACTCTTAAAATTATCATTAATTGAATTTCCTCTCTACCTGCTCTGATGTGTTCAAATAAAGCTTACAGTGTATCTATGATCATACCAACTATAGGTCAAACAGATAACTAATAATAATTGAAGCTTTCCTTTACTATATCATTAGATACAAACTGCTTTGTCTGACATTCATGATTTTATGTGACCTGACTAACCTATTATTTTAGTCTCATCATTTATTATGTTCTCCCATATTCTATGAGCTATCTAAATCTGCCTGTTTACTCTTTCCCCAACATATTCTGTGTTTTATGTTCTCTGTGCCTTTTTAAAATCTTCTGAAATGAACTCTTTCTCCCCTTTATCTATAAAAGTCCTATCATCTTTGAAGGCTCTAAAATCATCTTCCTCATAAAATCTCTCTTTAAACACACATCTTTTTTTTCTCATAAACTCCATGATAGCAGTGTCTGTGGCTTCATTATATTTGGTTTCTAGAATTATTCTGTAGACTTGAATAAATATATATTCAATTAAATTGAATATAACATTAATGGACTGCCTTACCTTTCTTTCAAATATTTTTCACATATTATGTTGGTTACTCTTCTGTAGTCATTTTAAGTTTCAAAGCATTACTTCATAATTGTGTACATGTGTATACCCAAAGTTAGAAAATAGTTCTAACACTTGTTTTCATTAAATGTAAATATTGCCTTGACATTTGTTTTGTACTCAGTTATTATTGATTTAATAACTTAGTGTGGAACATTCTTGTTTTTAGTAGTATACTGTGAGATTGGCTATTACTGCTTCTTTTTGCCACATGAGAGAGTACGTGTGCATTTACCAACCATAGCATAAACCACGTGGAGTGACTCTAGTACTATAGCTTCTAATATAAAATAGACATGAAAGTATACAGGAAAGAATGAGAAAGAAATACAGGAAAAATTATAATTAGGCACAATCTCAAAAATAATGCTTAGTATACATTAGTGTGACAAACTAACAGGTAATGAAGCTTCAAGGGGCAAACATATTAGGAAATGAAAATTACAGATATAAAATAGAATCAGCTCAGAGGAACAGTGACAATGGACAGAGCAAAAGGAGGATATTTATGAGTTACAGAAAAAGAATTTTACTTTAATGAATGTAAAATTGTCAACATATCGAATGAGAAGAGTGGTTCATAAGTTTTATAATTTACCATGGATTCTGGTGGAAAGAGTTACTATAGTAGAGCATGATACTCTTAATTTCACTATGTACAAATTTAATGACGTTTAAGGTTGTTGACTGAATAATGCCAGGCAGTGCTTTGCTTCATCAATATAGGCACTTTGTTGTACTCTTTTTTTTAATACTTTGCTAAGGTCTACTGATACTCATTTGAAACCAATGTGAGATAGAGTTTTTTCTAGTTTTCTAACTTATTTAAGGAATTATATTTATTTTATCTAAAGACATACAATTTCCATAGTAAAACTGATCATATATTAGATGATGAAGTGGATTATTGAAAGCCAATGCCATTTGCATTTTTCAAAGAAATAGAACAAAAATTATCAAGTTTTTAATGGAACCACAGAAGACTTCAAGTAGCCAAAGACCTCAAGTAGCCAAAGAAATCCTGAGAAAAAAAGAACAAAGCTGGTGATATCACACTCTCTGACTTTAAATTATACTACAAAGCTACAATAATCAAATCAGCATGGTATTGGTAGAAACAGAGACACCAACCCAATGGATGAGAATTGAGAGCCCAGAAATAAACCCACGTATATATGGACAAATAATTTTTGACAAAGAAGCTAAAAACACACAGTGGAGGAAAGAAAGGCTCTGCAATAAATGGTGCTAAGAAAAGGGAAAGGCATGTGCAAAAGAATGAAACTAGACAGGTATTTGTCACCATAAAAATTAACTCAAAATGGATCAAAGACCTAAATATAAGACCTGAAACAATAAAATACATAGAAGAAAACATAGATTCTAAATGTAAAGACCTTGGTCTTTGGGAGTATTTTATGTATTTGACTCCAAACGCAAGGAAAATAAAAGCAAAAATAAATGAATGGGACTATATCAACCTTAAAAAGCTTCTGCACGGTAAAAGAAATCAACAACAAAACAAAAAAGCAACTAACTGAATGGGGGAAGATTTTTGCAAAGAATATCTCCAAAAAGGGCCTAATGTCCAAAAATCTATAAATAATTTGCACACTTCAACAACTACAACAAAACACAATCCAATTAAAAAGTGGGCAGAGGACCTGAATAGACACTTCTCCCAAGAAAACTTACAAACGACCAACAGGTATATTAAATGATGCTCAACTTCACTAGCTATCGTGTTTTCCTGAAAATAAGACCTAGCCAGGCTGTCAGCTCTAATGCATTTTTTGGAGCAAAAATTAATATTACCCAGTATTATATTATATTATATTATATTATATTATATTATATTATATTATATTATAATATTAAAGACCCGGTCTTATAGTAAAATAAGACTGGGTCTTATATTAATTTTTGTTCCAAAAGACGGATTAGAGCTGATTGTCCAGCCAGGTCTTATTTTTGGGGAAACATGGTAGAAGAGAAAGCAAATCAAAACCACAATAAGATACTGTCTTTCACCTGTTAGAATGGCTGTTATCAATAAGACAATAAATATCAAGTGTTGGAGAGGCTGTGGAGAAAAGGGAACCCTAGTACACTTCTGGTGGGAATGTAAATTGGTACAGCCAGTTTGGAAAACAGTATGGACATTCCTCAAAAAAATTAAGAGAAGAATTACCATACAATCCACCAATCTCTCTTAGGGGTTATCTACCTGGAAATTTTGAAAACATTTATTCATAAAGATATATGTACCTCCATGTTTGTTGCAACGTGGTGGCCAAGCCATGGAAACAACCTAAGTGTACTTCGATGGATGATTTGATAAATAAGATGTGGTACATATATACAATGGAATACTACTCAGCCATAAGAAAAGATGAAATACTGCCATTTTCAACAACATAAATGGATCTTGAAAATATCATGCTAAGAGAAATAAGTCAGTTGCAAAAAGTTAAGAGCCACATGATTTCACTCCTATGTAAAATATAAAACAGAAAGTAACAAATGAACAAAATGGACAAACAAAAACTCATAGTCACAGACAGCAGTATAGTGGTTATCAGAGAGGAAGGAAGGTGAGGAAGAGAGAAGAGGATAAAGGGGGCCAAATAAATAATGACGGAAGGAAACTTGACTTTGGGTGGTGAACACACAAAGCACTATACAATACAGATGATGTATTATAGAATTGTACACTTGAAACTTATGTAGTCTTATTAACCAGTGTCACCCCAATAAATTTAATAAAATTTTTAAAATATTGCCAATTTGAGAGGCAAAAATGGATCCCAACTCTTTTCATAAATATTAGTAGAGATAAATAATGAAAATGAAAAAAAAAGACAGATAGACAGAGAAAAACAAAGGAAGAAAGCTAATGCAATTTAAATTCAACACTTAGTTCATCTCCATACAAGACAAAGATAGGAACTGAATTTTGCATCCCATTGAACAAATTAAGTCCACAAGGGGCACATATTTTAGCCCCTGAGATCTTTAACCTCAGTTTGGCTCTGAGAAACCAGTGTAACACTCCGTTATAAAATATAGAAATATTAACTTCTGTATTTTTTATATGGTGGTTGTGAGAATAAAAATTAGGTTATATACTAAATGGTTTGAAAATTAACAAATGTGTAGGAGCTCTGTCAACATTAACATAGGACTGTGTTTTCCAACAGAATTTTCTGTGATGTTGGAAATGTTCATATAGAACAGTATGCTGTTCAGTGCGGTAGCCACATATGGCTATTGAACACTTGAAAGGTGGCTCATGTGATTAAGGAAGTGATTTGTTTTCTTGTATTTTATTTTAATTAATATAAATTTGAATAGGCAGATGGAGTTATCGACTACATTGCTGAACAGTACAGACCTAGAACTGACCTCTTAAATTTGATTTGATCATTTAATACATCTAGTTTGTAATTCATGTAGCTGCTGCAAGATTTTGCTGAGGGTCAGTCAAGAAGCCATGTGGGAGAGGAATGTTTTAGACCATCAGAATTTTCCCCCAGGTTTGCAATAGAGATTTCAGATAAACTGTGAGCCAGTCTTTTTTAAATTATAGATTATTAATTAACATATTAATTGAGGTATGAACCTAGCTCTATAACTAAGTTTTAGTCATCATGTTACTTTAGTCAAGCCGTAAATATACACAATGTGATATGTAGATGATGTATTATACAATTGTACACTTGAAACCTGGGTAACTTTACTAACCATTGTCACCCCAATAAACTTTATTTTAAAAAAACCCAAAAAAATCATTCTTCATTTTCTCAATTGTAAATGGGTAGATGTTTGTGCTCCAGGCAAAGCTTTTACTACCTTATTCATCCCTAAGCTGATTTTTAACCCTTTCCAAGAATTCTGCCATTTCTGAGTTGAGCTCAGAGCCGGGGGGAAGTTCGATCTTAGGCACTTTGCTTAAAATAAGTCTTGCATGCCTCTCAGATGCACAGTTAAGTCTTCTTTAACTATGGGTGGCTTGATAAAGCTCTTTGGTCCTATGTCGCCTTTTAGCTTTTAAACTGTATGGAAACATACCGCTCTTACTACCAAAAAATAAATTTCTGGAACTTTAAATCTTACCTCAGGAAAAAATTCCCTGGCATTTTTATTTGTGTACTTTATGATTTGATTAACCTTAATTTTACAGCTCTACTACTCAAAGTGTTGGACTTGAACTAGTAACATGACTTCTCCTTGGAGCTTGTTAGAAAGGCAGGATATCAGTCTGCACATGAGATCTAAGCAAACAGAATTTGCATGTTGCAAATACTCTGTGTGTCATAGATCAGTACATAAAGAATTAAAGTATTGTTTTATAGCACACTTACTCTTGTTTGCTCTGAAAGAACAGGAAGGTGTTTTATTAATTGAAGTTTTCTTTATACCACTTCCTTAAATGAGCCAGACTTAATTATACTCAACCAATCTACACAGTAAAGTTACACAGGTTTCAGGTGTACAATTAATTCTGTAATACATCATCGATATATCACACTGTGTATATTTATGGCTTGATTAAAGTGACGTGATAACTAAAACTTATAGAGCTAGGTTCATAGCTCAATTAATATGTTAATTAATAATTAATAATTTAAAAAAGACTGGCTCACAGTTTATCTGAAATCTCTATTGCAAACCTGGGGTAAAATTCTGATGGTCTAAAACATTCCTCTCCCACATGGCTTCTTGACTGATCCTCAGCAAAATCTTGCAGGAGTTACGTGAATTATATTTTTCCATTCCAAATAATTTTATCTATTTCATTTCCTTCTTAACATTTAAAAAAAAAAAAAAAAGGCAAGCACAAGAAATAGCCAGACTACCATTCTTCCTTTATCTTCTTAGAAAGCGTAAATGTGTGCATTTATTGTCCCAACCTTCCTGCACACATCTCACTTTAGGAACAACTCTACAAAATAAAATGACCACTAGTTTCTATAAATAGGTGCTTGATATCACTTCGGATATTTTTAACTTGCCCTAGTGTTCTTTTATCCCATTTTAGTTTAAACTTCCATAAAATCTTCTTTATTTTTCTCTTTCAAAATATTTTAAATGTTTTATGAAATATTTATTCCTTCATTTTTGAATCAACATAGTTCCTCCTTTTTTTTTTCCTTCTTTGTTTTTGGCATCTAGTTGCAGGGCAAGATATAAGAAATATGAGTTGCCTTAATAATTCTTATTTGTTGGTGTTACTTACCCTTTATGATCTAAGAAGCAAGAAGAGAAAGAATAATCTTACCCATGTTTGCCCTAATATATCTGTGACGTCATAGGATACAGTGCTTATATAAAATGACATTTAGAAGTAAATCAATTTTGTTCAGATTTGCTATTGTTATTCGATGTGGTTTATTCCTACAGGAAAAGTATTTAATTATTATTGTGTAAATAAAAGAACAAAAAAGCCCTGTTGAATATATCATACAGTATATTGTCTATATTTACCTTAACCTCAAATAAAAAGCATAGGAGAAAACATGATGGGCAATTTTTTAGAATTTTTTTTTTGGAACCTAACGCTCTTGTATATGTTAAGTAAAGTAAAATAAAAAAGAATAAGATAAAATAATAAAATAAAATAGACATACAAATAAGACATTTATATTCTATTAAATTAATATTACATTTGGTTGTTTAGCCATCTTTTTTATAATTAAATTTATTGGGTTACATTGGCTGGTAAAATTATATAGATTTCAAGTATGCAATTCTATATACATCACATATATATTTTGTTGTGTGTTCACCACCCAGAATCAGTTCTCCTAGCCATCTTTATTTATACAAATTTTGTATTATGCAACCTAAATATCTCCTGTTACTATAGTTTAAGCTCATTTTGTTTAATGCTGTCTTTTGTGGACCAAAGTGAATAACTTAGCAACTAATCCTTTTATAGTCAAAATCTGTCTTAAAAAAGAAAAACCTTTTTTGTGGTATTTCTCATTTTGACTTATTTACCTATAAAACTATTGCTTTCATACCTTAAGTATTTTCCCACTTGGATGAGCGTTCTATACCTACATAATATCATTTCTGCCTTATTTTTAATTACTTTTTAGCATTATTGCTGATATTTTTTAAATATTTTCAAAATGTTCTCTAATGTCTGAAATAAGTCAAAATGTAGCATGTAGCAAGATACACATATTTTAATTTATTAATAATGATAATTATTTTATTTGTTGTTTCTTTAGTTGGGCTTTCTGATAAACATACTTTGGTTTAGTTTTGTTCATAAAATAACTTACTGAATAGATTTTGTAGTTTAAGTCTGGTGTAGAGTTGTTTTTGTTTGTTTGTTTTTAATTGTCTAGACCTGTATATTGAGTGCCAAAGAAAGATAACAGAAATGAGAAAACAAAAAGTAGAGAAACAAAATTAATATTATATATATTTTTCTTATTGTGATGACCATCAAAGAAGTATTCCAAACACTTTAATTTTAGGAATAAGTAAGTTTCTAGTATGCTTAAACTGTGTTACATTTTAATAAAGTTAATGAACAGTAGTCCCCCCTTATCTGAAGAGGATATGTTCTAAGACCCCCAGTGGATGCCTGAAGCCACAGATAGTACCCAAACCTATGTATACTTTGTATTTTCCTTTATATACATACCTATGATAAAGTTTATAAATTTTGCACTGTAAGATGTTAACAATACTACTAATATAATAGTACAATTTTTACAATGTGCTGTGCTATAACTTATGTGAATGTGGTCTTTTTTTCAAAATATCTCATTGTCCTGTACATACGTTTATTTTCTTGTGATAATTTGAGATGACAAAATCCCTTATTATGTAGAAAACTTTCACCTTTTTGCTTAAAGAAAGCACTTTACAGCATATTTGAATCACCAGGATCACTTCTCTTGAGTTTGGGGCCATTATAAGTAAAATAAGGGTTACTTGAACACAAGCACTGAGATACCCTGGCCGTTGATCTGATAACCGAGATGGCTACTAAGTGATTAATGTATAGTGTGGAGAAAAGAAGCTGGGCAAAGGGATGATTCACATCTTGGGTGGGATAGAGCTGGATGGCATGAACTTCCATCATGTTACTCAGGATGGCACACAATTCAAAATTTATGGATTGTTCACTATCTTGAATTTTCTGCTCAACATTTTCAGACCATGATTGACCACAGATAACTGAAATCTTGGAAAGGGAAATTGAGAATAAGGGGGAAACTACTGTATTTAGCAATTGACCATGGAGTAATGCTGATTGCTTTAGTATAACTCATGAAATAACAGAAACTTGTCCTATGTGTTGGACTCAGAGAAAATAGAATAGCAAAATAGTGAGTTTAATTTTGGGAACTAGTATAGCTAACATTGGTTATGTGATGGAAATCTTGCTTTGCGGACACTAGGTTATCCTAATAAAAGCACACAGATATTCTGTTTCTTAGCTCATTCCATGTGACTTTGTGCAATTGGTTCTGAGCCCTGGCATCCAACAGGTAGACCAGAATTGGTACATAATGTAAACCAACAAGAAATATCACGGGATTCACGGGCCATTACCCATGAAAAAGTCTTTTAGATGCATTCTCAATCTGATATTCTGTTAATAGTGTGAAACAAAAACCTTCCTTGCCAGCCTTCCCCCCACCCCGCCCCGCCCCGAAAGAATGGGTTTCTTGAGCCATATGCTAGCCAGAAAAAGAACCAGGTCCTGGGACATGCAGCCTGAACCACTAGCAGCAGGGCCAGATGGAAAAGGAAAACATGTCTGCCTCCCTGGGATTGACAGGGCCCTTTATTACAACAACTTTGGAGAAGAAAGATTTAAGTCGTTTTGAAAGAATTTACTTGGCTATCCATAGGGGTGTTGGTGCAGGAGAAGATGAAGAGGGGCTAGTTCTGGTATAGGTGCATAGTCTATAAGAAAAAAGAGTTTGCTGTTTTCAGATAGGCTGTGGGCAACAGTCTGGAAAGTTCATGTGTGAGCAAGATGGGTGGAGTCTGGTAGTCAGCTGCTTCTGTAGATAAGAGCTGAAATGGCCACATGGAAGATGATTCAAGGTTTCAACATGCATTCAATAATGTGAACAGTGTTTTATTGGTTTCTGCCCTTGGCTCTGTTAACTATTTAACTCCTCTCTTCTTTTCACACTCCAGCCTGCGTAATTTAATTTAGAACATACCAGAATTTTTCTCTGGTCAATGCTAGTAGCACTGATCAGTACTAATGTCTTTTCTCATGTACGATTATTTTGTTCAATCATACTAAGTGAATTAGAGCACCAGGTATTGTAATAAAAATCGGAGTATTCATACTGTAAATAGTCACTTAGTACCTGCTATGAGAAACATTGTACTAATTGCTGAAATAACAGAAGTAAAAATTAAAGATAAAATTGAAGATTACAAGTAAAGCAAAATATTAAAATTAAACATTATTTCATGAAATATACAAAAGCAGTCAACATTAACTAATGGTCAATTGCTAAATATGTTTTTAATAATGCAAAAGACACTCAAAGGCAAGAGTTTTATTAGAAAACTATAAGCATTAAAACTGTGGCCATTAAAAGTCAAAAACAACCAAAAAAGGACTAATGGTAGCACCTTTTGCTAGCATTAAATTAAATTTTGTAATATCTTATTTAAAACACTACGATATAGATTAATTCTTCAAGAGAATAATGAAATGCAATGTGTAAAATTTCTAATTTCTTGTAACAATTTAAAGATCAATGAATCTCTGCCCAAAACTTTAAAGTTTATAAATAGATATATGTTTCGTTTAGTGTGTTGACAGAGTTCTGGGGTTATTTCAATCCTGCACAGGCTACATGTCTTTCATCTTTAATTTCTCAGACATCTCTGGAGCCCTCCTTGTTTCTTCAAAATGTTTATATATATATATATATATATATATATATATATATATATATATATATATATATATATATATATATTGGCATTTATTATTAGAGAGTTACAAGGGTATGTGGCTTTTTAAATTTTATTTTTCAATTATAGTTGATATACAATATTATATTAGTTTCTGGCATACAACATAGTGATTAGATGTTTATATGCGTTATGGAGTAATCACCCCAGTAACCTATGTCATTATATATAGCTATTATAAGAGTAGTGACTGTGTTTCCTATACTGTACTTTGCACCCCCTTGACTATTTTTATAATTTTGACTATAATTTTTTATGACTGTATTTTATATCTTGCAATTTTGAATTTTGTTCCTGTTCAGGATTGTTTTGGCTATTCAGGGCCTCTTTCAATTCCATATGAATTTGCTGATGGTCTTTGTCATTTCTGCAAAAGTGGCCATTGGAATTTTGAGACAGGTTGCATTGAATCTGTAGATCACTTAGGACAGCCTTGACAGCTTAACAATATTGTCTTCCAGTCTGTGAACATGGATGCCTTTCCATTCATTTGTGTCTTCTTAAATTTCTTTCAGCAATGTTTTATAGTTTTCAGTGTACAAGTCTTCCACTTCTTTGGTTAGATTTATTCCCAAGTATTTCATTTTTTTAAAATGTATTATAAATGGAATTGCTTTCTTTATTTCCTGGTCAGATTGTTTGTTGCTGTTGTGTAGAAACACAACTGATTTTTGTGTGCTGATCTTGTATTTTGCAATTTCGCTGCATTTGTTCATGGGCTCAGGTTGCTTTCTTACTGGTTCTTTAGGATTTTCTAGGTATACGATCTTGTCATCTGTGAGTTGAGATAGTTTTGCCTCTTCCTTTCAAATGTGGATGCCTTTTTATTTCTTTTTCTTCACTAATAGCCATGGATGGAACTTCCAGAACGATGTTGAACAGCAGCAGTGAAATCAGGGATTTTTGCCATGTTCCTGGTCATAGGAGAAGGAATATTTCCAGTCTTTCACTATTAAATAGGATGGTAACTGCCGGGTTTTCCTAAATGCTCTATATCATGTTGAGGCAGTTTCTTTTGATTCTTGGTTTTCTAAATGTTTTCATCATGAAAGGGTACTGGATTTTGTCAAGTGTACTTTCTGTATTAGTTGAGATGATTATATGCCTTTCCTCCTTTGTTCTATTAATGTACCATAGTACATTAATGTAGTCTAAAAATTAATGTATTCTAATCAGTGTATTACATTGATTGATTTTCTTATGTTGAACCACCCCTGCCTTCCTGGGATAAATCCCACTGGGTCACGGTGTCTAATTCTTTTAATATGCTGTTGGATTCAGTTTGCTAGGATTTTGTTGATTTTTGCGTGTATATTCATAAGGGATACTGGTCTATAATTTTCTTTTCTTGTGATGTATTTGTCTGGCTTTGGTTTCAGGGTAATGCTGGCCTTAGAATAAATTAGGAGTTCTAGCTTCTCCACATCCTCACCAAAACTATATTTACTAAATTAGGAAGGGTGCCTTCGTCTTTTGTACTTCTCAATCCCTTTCACTTCATAAACTTTTTAAAAAAAATAAAATCAATGAGACTATTAATAGAAACTGTCATTGAATTGATTATTTAATTTTCTTGAAAATTGATTATTATTCTGATTTTAGTATGTTTGAGAGACTTTTAATATTTTTATTTTCAAAATAGAGCTTGAGAAGAGTGATCTGATCTGACCTAAAGTATTCTTAAAATTGTAGTAATTTTTATAAGGTCTTTACTGAGTAAAGTCAATCTAAAGAATGAGAAGTCCAAGGAATGATCATATAATGGAAACTAGCTACTTTTTGTTTTCTTTAGAGAAATACTTTTACAAACCAAATTTTATCTTAATATTTTAGTATAGAAGGAGCTTACTCCAATATATATCTGTAATAAAAGACCACTTTTTCACATATGTTCAGTATATAGCTCTTCCATTATAAACACCTTCCATTAAATGTAAAGTCAATTAATTTTTTAATAATTGGTGAAAAAGCAATTCTAATATATATCATCTATAATATTTCCTAGAAATATTAAAAGTTAACAAATAGTTAACAAAATCCATGTGTATTATGACTTTAATTTTAAATTTAATTTTCATTTTAAAATTAAAAATTTAAAACTTTAATTTAAAAAACTGACCAATTATCCCAGTTTGCCTAATACTGTCCCACTTTTAAGACTGAAATTCGCACATGCTGGGAAGCTTCTTGTAGGATGTGGTGAGAAACTTAGGGCCATTATAAAATAGAATGGATAACAGAGATGAACAATTTGGTTTTATCAGAAAAATCAATGATGGCTAGGCTTTAGCAGATAGTATTTATTCTTTGTCCAGTGATATAGGAAGAAAAGTGTATGCTCAGGGATTCATCAGAGTCATCTGGGAAGATTTTAAAATTACAAAATCCTGCACCACTTTCAACTCCATCCCCCAGAGAATCTGCTAAGCAGGTCTGAGGTACCAGTAATTTATATTCATATACCATGTTTCCCCGAAAATAAGACCTAGCCAGACCATCAGCTCTAATGTATCTTTTGGAGCAAAAATTAATATATAATACCCAGTCTTGTATTTATATTATATTGTATTATATTATATTATATTAATTATATTAGTTGTGTTATATTATATTATATTGCATTGCATTACATTGCATTACATTACATTATATTACATTACATTACACTACATTATATAAGACCCAGTCTTATAGTATATTAAAATAAGACTGGGTCTTAAGACCGGGTCTTATATTAATTTTTGCTCCAAAAGACTCATTAGAGCTGATGGGCCAGTTAGGTCTTATTTTCAGGGAAACACGGTATTTATAACGATCTTCATATGATTATGATGCCCGTGAAGATTGAGAACCACCAAATTTGCTCATAGAGAATCAAAAGTAGTAGTCAAGTATTTGAATTATATGATGTTATTTGTTTTTTTTAATTCTGTAAATTTTGTGTAGAATCAGTAGGCAACCAAAATTTATTTGAAAGGTATAATTGACAGATAAGGGAATGCACTAAGGTTTTGTCAGAATAAAAAGGGGTGGTGTTATAGGACAAAATTCAAGAATGGGGTCAATATACTTTGTCAGATACTTAGAGTATGTGTTTTGTTAGTATTTGTTTAACCAAATCATTTTATACCACTTTCCAATAGTACAAATAGAATAAAAACATTGCCTCATGAATATTAATCTATAATGTGCCAAATAATGAGGTTAATATTTCTCTTGTGCTTTTATTTTAGGTGTAACTTTACTTTTTTCATTAATTATTGTATTTATTCATCCACTTAACAAATGATTTTTGAATGCCTACAACATTCCAAGTAGTGCTAATTAAATGCAGTATCTATTTATGACAAAATGATATGTTTTTCAAAGGGCCATAGATTTCATACAGGTATTTTCATTAAATTGTTCTCTTTATCCTCATTGCCAAGTATTTAGAAAGATGTTTATAAATTGATACTACCTTCCTGGAGTACAACTTAACTGTAGGTATCAAAAACATTTTAAGTGTGCAACACATAATGGTTGTTTATTTCTGCAAGTAGTTAGGATTTGCTGTCGTTGCTAAAGTAGTATCCTTATCATGTATTTTTTATTGTTGGAAAACCACTATAAAGTAAATGCTATGGCAATATTGAATATATATCTCTTTTCTAGTACAACAAATTTATACAGATATACTTGGACTGTAAACAACTGCTGGTATGTCTGAGGGAAAATATATTGTGCAAATAATATGTTCTATCTAAGGTTTCTATTTCAAATTCACTACCTTAATATGCAGTTGAATCTCTAAATCAAATAGACTTGGGCAATAAATAGAGGGCTTCTTTTATAAGTATTGGCAAGAAATACCTTTTTTACAAAAACTAGCCTTTATGTGTGTTTATGTAAAAACGCACAGCCGTAATGAAATCACCTCTGGTACTAATCCTTAGGGATTACAACAAATAGTATTAGTAATAACCAAATATAGTCCATATAGCTTCTAATTAGTCCAATTTATGAATGTATACTAATTAGGGTATAAAGATACCTCGTTTTCACGACATATTTTATATTATTGAAATGATGGCAGACGATATTTTTGTTTTCATGTTTGTTATGCACTTTGCCATATTATTGCTCAAGGTAAGACACTTTCTTGAAGAAGTTTCATTTAGTGTATATAGGATGTTCTATTTTAGTCTCCTTAACTTTAGCACAGTAAAATATGAAATCATTTTACATTTCTACAAGGATACATACATTTAAAATGCATAGGAGAGAAGGATATACATGGTTTTCATCTGTTCAGCAGCAAAAAGGTCAAGAAACTCAATAAATATGCCCTCAAGTCTACAAAAATAGATCTTGTAAGCAGAGAGACACTAAGATATTTAAACAGGTAGCGTTTTGGAACCTCAGCTTCACACACCATTTGTAAAATAAATTTCCCGTATGGTCTGTTGGTAATCCTTATGCATTTTACTTACATAGGTAGTGGATTGAAGAGTCAGGTATTTTCGCCATAGCATCTTTGCCGCAAGCATTTTCACTGCAAACATTTTAGCTTCATAACTAATTGTCTATAAGGCAATTTTGCTGTAAAATAAAAAAAAAAACCATAAAATTACAACAAATAGATATTAAAAATGAATAACAAAATCAAAAACTTCATTGCAAAAATATATTTGAAAAGTTTTAAAATGTGTGATGATTCATGGCAATACTGTACAAAAACTGATGTTATTTTGTGGATTATACCAAACACTTGTTTTCAATCTATGGGAAATGTGGGTTCAACTCTGCACCCGCTAAGAGGCCCTCAGAACCCCTCTTCCCTTCCAATACAGTATGTTTCAAAATAAGAAACCAACTAACTCATTGGGCAAAATCTTCTCATCTAGAAGAAATGCTATTAATTTAAAGCCACCACTGTGTTCTCCACCACTTTGTCATGGAAAAATGAAACCTTGTAAAAAGATCTTTAAAAATACTGTCAACCAATTATTTTATTTGTTTTACTGCAAAATTGCCTTTCAACCATTGAGTTATGTAGCAAAAATATTTGTGGCAAAAATGCTTGTGGCAAAACGCTAAGGGAAAGTACCCTTGAACTGTGGATTTATATGTATATACAGAAAGGATGTGTATCACTTTAAATAGACCATACTCTGGAAAATAAAGTCAGATGTTATTGTGGGTGTAAAGAATCAACAACAAAAATACCTTATGTTAATAGAGGAAATCAAACAATCTTTGACAATGAAATGTCATTTTTTTTACAAAAATTATTTTGTTAAGCTTTGTTCCAATTTGTCAGTGTTATTTATTTATTTGTAAAGGTATTGAATTGTAAACATTGAATGCAAACTATTTTAGAATTATAAATATAAAGCTACGATTACTTAAGCTTTGAAACTCTGATAAAAGTAATAGGTCCTTCCTTCAGAAAATTGCACATACATTCACAGAAAAATTTACAAACAATTGGATGAGAATCACAGGCTAGTTTTACCTATCTATTAGTACTCATAGCTATTTTTGGAACCTACAATAGAAACTCCTATTGAAGTATGGGAGATTTGTTTTACTTCCTTATGTACAAATAGAATATTGATCCTAATTTTGATTCATTGAAGAGAATAACTTTGTGGCTTAACACTATATATCAATAGTGAATAATCATCACTGTTAATTAAATATGTGAAAATTACACCCTGACTTTAAAATTTCTGTTGATTTCTTCATTTGTAACATAGGGAAAATAATATTTCATTTGACTATATGTGAAAATATTTGTTTTTTTTCAGAATAAAATGTTTATAAAAATTATGTTTGAAAAAAATCATAGACATTCACTCTTTGACCCCTCACCTTGGCACTTGTTTATTATTATTATTATTATTATTATTATTATTACCTTTTCTTGACTTGTAACACACATTTTTCCATTACTTTTATCTAAATTTCCTTCCCTTTTTTATTTCACTTTCATCCTTCTAGGGAATGATTTCTTTCATGAACATATTTGGATTACACCCATTATAATCCTTGTTCTTTTTCTCTGGGTTCGGTCGTAGACATGTAGTTTGCTGCTATTTCATGTGTGTCCCTGGCAAAACTGTCACACTTCAAAACAAGATCATGTTTTCACTACAGCATTTGACACAGTTTTGGACCCAATATAGATATTTAGTCAATAATTAATAACTTACTGATTTAAAGAGATAATTCCGTGAATTAATAATAATAATGAAGAATTGTTTCATTAAAATATCACTCAGTGTCCCAAAGACTAAGAAAGTAAATTAACTCAACTTTTTGCAAAAGAAAATTTCCCTTTCCAAAGAAAAAAACACTATTTTCCCAAATTTTCATTAGAAAATACCATCTGTTTTGTTTATGAATGTAGAATTATTTTTAAAAACTGTCATTAGCAAGTCTGCTAGTAATGCATAGCATAGTGCACTTGAACAGTATTTTAGAAGTAGAAAAGGTTTGATTTAAAATATATTATAGTTTATATATGTACTCAATTAAATGAATTTTTCTTAAAATACAATGAGGAAATATTTACAGATTTATCTTTGGATTCTGTTAGGATCAAAATATGTGTTGTATTTTCATTCCACTTTGCATTAAATATTAAAATTACAGGGATTTAATAATATGTACTTACAGTGTTAAAAAGTGTCAACAATATTTTTTTCCAATGTACAAACATTCAAGAGTTAGGGTAGATTGTACATGGACATTTTTACTAAATAGACTATTGAGTAAAATATTTTGTAATTATTTCCCTTACTGTGCAGAATTTGTAAAAGTGTAAGTTTCTTATACCATGTCTTTATCTTAACACTTGAAAATAAACATATTTGATTGTTCCTCAAATGTTAGTTCTCTATTCTTTAGAAACATAATTTATCATTCTATTCTCGATGGTTTTGAAATTTAAAAAGTGTCTTCATCTCTACCCTTTAATGCAAAATTGACTCTTCTTTCCTGATTAGATATTTGAAAATCAATTATACTCTTCATAGAAGCATTACAAGAATAGTCTGAAAAAATCTCATGCAATAGCAAAAAAAAATCTAATGACAACGCTAGTGTACATCAACAGGAGAATAAACATATTAAGTATAGCATATTAGTGTAGTGGAATAACATAAATCAATGAAAATGAATCACAACAACAAAAAACATGAATGAATCTCATAAACATATGCAAAAAAGCCAGACACTAAACAATGCACATTGTATGATTCCACTTGAAAAACCTTTAAATGGCGAATTAATCTATGGTGTTAGAAATCAGAATAGTGGTACTCTGGGAGGAACATAGTGACAGGAAAGGGTACACAGGATCCTCTGGGATAGTACCATGTTTCGCAAAAAATAAGACCTAACTGGACAATCAGCTCTAATGAGTCTTTTGGAGAAAACATTAATATAAGACCCAGTCTTATTTTAATATAATATAAGACCAGGTATAATATAGTATAGTTAATATAATATAATATAATATAATATAATATAATATAATATAATATAATATAATAATAGTGGGTCTTATATTAATTTTTGCTCCAAAAGACGCATAAGAGCTGATTGTCTGGATAGGTCTTATTTTCGGGGGAACACAGTAGTAATGTGTGTTTTGTTTGTATTTAATCTAGATGCTGCTTATACATACAGGTGTACTTATTTTGGGAAAATATGAACTTTACAATATAAATGTACTCTTTTGCATGTATATTACTTTATTTAAAAGTTTTCTTAAAAAGGAACATATCATCGTTTTTGTACTGTATATCATTTAAGCCTAATATTCATGCAATAGAATAGTGTTATGTAATCGCTGTGTATTAATCTTAATGTATGTTTCCTTTTTAAAGAATGAACAAAAATATTAATTGGGAATTAGCTATATTTAATATATCATGAAATTAGAGAATAGGTTATAAGTGATGTTTATAAGTTTGGGTCTATTTTTGTTAGTTAAAAACTAACACCTTTATTCTGATAATTGTATATACAGAAGGTGACAAAAAATGTATACACATTTTAAGAAAGGAAAAAACTGTATTAAAATTGTAGTACTCAATATATACCCTTAACAAAAGCTGAATACAAGTCAGGTGTATACATTTCTTAGCACCCCTGGTACTTTTCAGTATCAAATGTATTTTCAGAAAATTTTATAGCTGGATGTCTCATCCAGAATTTTTTAAACATTGCTTTTGTTTTTTGCTGTTATTTTTCATTGTAAACAAATCAGCATCAGACTTTTCATAAAGATAAACATTTAAGTAAATTCTACTAATACTGTGTTTAGTTAAAAATCATTTTAAAAATCATTACTTTATTCCTTACAGATAATTTAGAACACTGATTTTTTTCTTCTGCATTTTTTTCTGTTATAAAGCAAATAAAAATGGCAAAATATACAGTAGGAAAAATACCCTAGGACAGCTGGAGAATTGAATCCATTATACACATACTACTTTGGCAATATAAAAATAGTGGATGATCTGTGAGCATGGACAGCCACTTGGATGTTTGGCAGTGAAGCAGTTAATTAGCACTTGTGCAGCAGCATTAAGGTGGCTGCAGCACTAAAATGAAGTTATCCAGTTGGCTAGAATGACAGCAGGCTGATTTTACCTTGGGTATGGAAGAAAGTGTTACAATTTTTTAAATCTAGCATGTATTGATGAGAAAACGAAAGTACCTCGTTTTTAGAGACATTTTATTTCAATTGTCTTCCAAAACACTATAACATGGACAAGCCTTACTTAGAGCACTAGATTTTGAAGGTTATGTCCATACCATCCTGTTTCTTGCATGAGGTTCTTCTTTCCTAGCTACACTCATGGCATTATAGCAGGGAGGGAAACAAAAATGGTAAAGTATACCATCTCTAAACCATGCATCTCTGAGATTCTAAAGACTTTAAGACATTCTTCACCTACCCTCTTTCCTAGCCTTTCTTTTAACATTGATTAAAATACTTTGTATGGTTTACTACAGCACATTTTTGCATGTATTATCACAACTCTGAAATAAGATCCTTTGTTGTTGCTTAATCATATTAGTGTGGAAGCTTCTAAGTGAAGATAGCATTCCACATTCTGAGTTGTTTTTCAGCTGCTTGATGGATTTCATTTTTCCTGTATCTGAGATTGCTCATTTAGAACAGCCTTTCCCTAAAATATAAGGAGCCCTTTCTTTTAGACAGGAGTCTTTCTACACATTTAATATATGCTTTTAGTTTACTAAGGGTGCAGAATTAATACTAAGGGTGCTGAATAAACACAATCAGCATGTCTCTATTTAAAGTAAGTTAAAATTCTATACCTATTGGTAAAGAAGTGTCACTATAAGCCATCCTAAAATAAAGAAATGAGTTCAAAATTAAAGTTACTTTGAGCAAAATTTGATTTATTATTTAACCTAGATACATGATTCATATTCTCTCTCTCTCTCTCTCTCTCTCTCTCTCTCCCCCCCCCCCCCCATATCTCTGTCTTCTCTATTTTTATCTCTGTGTCTATCCCTATCTTTTTCCCTCCTTCCACTCCACCACACTCCACCAGGGGACTTTAAAAAGTAAACTGTAATGCTGAGATTTCTGTGTCAAGGTTAAAGAGAATCACTTCAGAAATTAGAGGTGTCACTCATGTTGAGAAACTTTATAAGAGATCTCTGGAGGCATTTGCCAACATATTAGCTCAGTACATGTAAAAATAAATTGAAAAAGAAAGCCCTGAAGTAAAGAAGCTTGACTATGTCTTCAGAGCAACTGCCATTTTTTTTAAAAGAACGTGATTTCTTTTATCCACAAATAAACATAAACTGAAAAATGGGTGTGTAATATTATCTTACTTGTGATATTTACATATAAGCTGTGCAATGTAAACTACAGCAAATAGCTATAAACATGATATTTATACAGGTAAAATCTTTGCAAATAATATGTAGTGTGTGTGCGTGTGTGTGTGTGTGTGTGTGTGTGTGTGTGTGTGTGTGTGTGTCTGATACCTAGGAATGGAATTATCCAAATATAGGTTAAGAAACCAACATATATTAACTTGAAATTCCTACCTGTGCATCCACTTGAAATGTGTTCAAACTTATATTTGATAGTAACATCTTAGGAACTGGTCTTTTATTTCAGTTTGGGAAACTTCTGCTTTCTGTTTTGACTGATGTTTTTCTTCACTCACTCATGGACACCTTCAAACTTTCTTCATTCAAATTATGACATTGTTTTTATTTCATTAATTTCACTAGCAGAGGTTCAAAGGGACTATAGATAGTTTTAGATATCAACTTTAAAAAGCCCCATCATTTGTGTGTGCCCATGACATCACTGCAAATAATGTAGATATTTTCCTTACTCCAGAATTAGAGTTACAACAACAACTGTTATCTGAGAGTGTGTTTAATTATGAACAAGGGAAATAAAATAAGATTTTAATATTTCAGATTGTTATGACAATGTTAAAAGGCTGTATTTTATTAAGTGACATTTCTAAAACACTTTCCAATGATGTAGATTAATTATGCCCCTGGGGTTTTTTGGTGCAAGTAAATTAGAAATGATTGATGTTCCCACTAAACAAAATAACTATAACGAAAATGCAGTTATTTTTTCTCTTCTTAATGAATATTTGAAGAATGTTAATTCATGGCTCAAAATGTAGGTATTCTGCAATTATACAGATGTTAAGTAACATTTTTCGTACCTATAAAAGCTCCTGTTTTATAATGGTGACCTATTTGCCTTGTGAATCAGGAGGTAGAATGAAGAGTGACCATTATTGACAAGAGAAAGTGGTAGTAGTTCATCATGGCAATTACTTGTTGCTGTAAGAGCTTACGCATAGTCTTTTACTTGTAATGATTTTTAAACAAGGCCCATAAATTTGGTATGTAATGTATCATATTACCAAAGACATCCAGTATAAATCCTGAAAAGGGCCTATTGAATGAAGTGGTAAACGGATGATTGCTAACTTACAAGATATTTTCTACAATAAAGTTATTTACACAATGAATTTTGATAGTTTTGTATTGCCTATATCCCATCAACCCCCTCCCAGAAAATATAATACCTACTTCATAGGGCTTTTGAAATAATAAAATGAGATAATGTCTTTAAAGCATCTTGCTCATTTCATGAACTTGGATATAAATCAACACAATCCAAGTTCATGGTCAGAAATTATCCTATGCCTTGCATTTTCTATATTTCAAGATAAGTTTCAAGTCAAAAGAGAAATCCAGAGAGTATGACCCCTATCTGAATTGTTTGGGGAACCTGTCAAGAATTGTGAAGAGTTTGAGGTTTTATCCTACTTGCTAGCTTACAACTTAGCCTGCCAGTTTCATGAAGGCTGGCAGATGATAGGAGACTCCGGGGGCAGAGACAAAGAACTTTATTATTTGGACTCATAGCCAGAGTATCAGTAACTTCTTGTATGAGTTCCCAAGCTCTAAATTCCACAAGGAAGCACAAAAAGCACCAGGTGATACCTCTGTACAACTGTCTTACATTTCAGGAAACGAACTGTGACCCTACGGACATAAATCTTTTATAATGGTCAGTAAACATGCTTACCCTTGGCCCTGAAGAGACACACTACCTTTATTGTGCTTCACAGTTAGCATGCCTGCCCTTTGTTCCGGAAAGAAACACTATTTCTACCTTCCAATGTTGTTTGTTGCACACATTTGAAAAGGTAGTCCAGAAGAAAAGGTCAATCAGTGCTTTGCTTGCAAGACGTGCAGAAGCATGAGAAATCACAAAGTATTGTCTCTTGACAGAACCTATGGAGATATAGTATGAAGACCACAATTCACATTAACCATAGCTATATGAGCGGATCACTTCAGCAACAGGGAACTAAAAATGGAAACTTATCTAAAGAATGAAAAGAGGAGGATTGAATTATGTGCATCCATTAATACAATTATCATATCATCTTCGATTTAGAATATTTTAAGTCATTTTTTTCTTTTTAGAGGTGAATATTTAAGAGAATTTGGTCAACTCAGAAATCGTCTGTTAGATATATTAATTAAGTTTCCCATGCATATTTCTGTTCTCATACATAAAGCGTTAAGCACAGGAGAATAAAAAGTAACTACAAAATTTGCAGAAAATATGCTGGGCCAATGTTCTGCAGTTTAATATATCTCTAAATTTTCCTGCCTTTATTGAATTCATGTAAATTCTCCTATCTAACATTTACTTGAGATAGAGTCTTGGGATTTAATTAAAGGGATAGTATTTGTGGCAAAGAATTGGAAAGCAATATTTAGCTTTAGTAGGTAATTAGCCACTGAATTAAAGGTCTGATCATTTTTCTGATTTCACACTAAAATGAACAAGACGACATACCAGATAAGAGATGTTTTTCATTTCAAGCCGATAAAGTTTCTTAATGATTTTGTGATTTACAAAATTCTCCTAAGGTGTGTATAGTGATTCAAAATGCAAAGCATTCAAAGCAGTTAATTTTGGAGAATCATCTGGGCAATGTATGGTAATGTTTCAATTTTACCGTCTGAAAGCAATAAACCACAGTCTACCCCGCATCCCCAATAGAGTTCAAGTTAAATTATACCTTCTACATAGGCATTGTGCTGAATCTATTTGTTTGGCTTAGGCTTAATTTTGAATATTAAATCAATATGATCAATATATATTATTTTTGTAAAAGTCATTAAAAACACTTTGAGTCTTACTCTGTATAAAGCCTAACTCTTTAAAGGAGCTACAGGAATTATCAGCTTTAAAGAACACCTCTTTTTTTGTGGCTGTTTTTAATGAAGTAGTACGTATAAATTTTATTGGTGAATGAATTGAACTGTCTCTTCATAGTCCTTTTCTAAAAAGCCTTTTTTTGAATGAAGATTTATAAAAATTCTTTGGTATCCTATTTCATTACTTCCTTTATATATTCATGTTTTTTTTTCTCTTTTTGTCCCTTTCACATACACTGAACTTTTGGTTTGAAGAAAAGTCTTTCATAATAAATAATGCATTAACAGTATGGAGGTGCCTCAAAAAATTAAGAATAGACTACTATATAACCGAGAAATCCCTCTTCTGAGTATCCACCAAAAAAATCTGAAAAAAGAAAAAAAAAAATTATCGGTAAAGATATGTGAATTTCTGACAATTAAGTTCATGAACTTGTTGCAACCATGTTGTTAACTTTTTTTATATCAGAGGAATATTCATTATGAATTTGTACCAGCTGGACAGTTAACCAAGTTTGCTATTTGGAAGTGCTAAAAAAGCTTCCTTAAAAAGTTAGATGACCTAAAATGTTTGCCAACAAATCGTGGCTCTTGCATCATGACAATGCACCAGCTCACATGGCACTGTCTGTGAGAGAGTTTTTAGCCAGTAAACAAATAACTGAATTGGAACACCCTCCCTACTCACCTGATCTGGCCCCCAATGACTTCTTTCTTTACCTAAAGATAAAGGAAATGTTGAAAGAAATACATTTTGATGATATTCAGTACATCAAAGCTAATATGACAACAACTCTGATGGCCATTCCAGAAAAATAGTTCCAAAATTGCTTTAAGGGTACACGAGGCGCTGGCATCGGTCGGTGCATAGCCTCCCAAGTGGAGTACTTTGAAGGTGACCATAGGGATAGTCAGCAATGAGGTATGTAGCACTTTTTCGAGGATGACTTTGCGAACTTAATTGCCGGATCTTGTTTCTACAATAGTCATTGCAGCATTATTCAGTGACCAAGACATGAAAATAACCAAAGTGTCCTTCGATAGATGATTGGATAAAGAAGATGTGGTACATAGGTATACAAATACTATAGGTAAAATATTATAAACCCCAGAAAACAAAACAGAAAAATTACTTCTTGCTTTTGTTACAAATTAGTGATTTATTTTATTTATTTTTAATTTATTTTTATTAAATTCATTGGGGTGACATTAGTTAGTAAAATTATATAGGTTACAAGTGCACAATTTTATAACATCATCATCTATATATTGCATTGTGTGTTTACCACCCAGAGTCAGTTCTCCTTCCTTCCCTCACCATGTATTTGACCCCCTTTTCCCTCTCCTACCTCCCCCTTACCCATTACCTTCTGGTAACCACTAAATTGTTGTCTGTGTGTATGTTTTTGTTTGTTTGTAAGTCTGGTTCATTTATTGCTTTCAGTTTTATGTCCCACATATGAGTGAAATCATATGGTTCCTGATTTTTGCTGTCTGACTTATTTCACTTAGCATGATAATCTCAAGATCCATCCATGTTGCTACAAATGGCAGTATTTCATCTTATTCTGAGTAATATTCTATTGTATGTATGTAGCACATTTTCTTTATCCAGTTATCTATCAAAGGACACTTCAGTTGTTTCTGTGTCTTAATCACTGTGAAAAATGTATGTGTGTGTGTGTGTGTGTGTGTGTGTGTTTCAATTCAAATCTGTCATAATTTTTTTAAATGTTATAAGATGTTATGCAAAGCTTGATATAGAATACACACCACTGATTTATTTATGTTGCAAAAATTATTGTGTTTAATCAATGTTTTTGATTGGTTAAATTAGTTCTACTGAAAAAATATTTAGAATTATATTCTTCACAAACTGTACAAAAAGAGAGAAATATATTTGAATTTTGGTGGGCTACATTGAAGCTATTTCCAAGAAGTTGATAGGATATAAGACTTCAAAGATTCAGTTTTGTGGTAGAGAATATGTGTTTTGTATGCTTCAGAATGGTAAGTAATGCTGTGAGACTGGAACATATAGTTGAAGCTGAATAACTGCAATTGTCCAAGTTTATTTCTGTCTGTTAGAAAGTTTCTTAGTAGTTCCATAAGTTTTTCCTCTACTTGGTCTCTATAAAATGCTATCAAACTGGTGGCTCAGAGTTAGAATGATTTAATCCATTAAGTACAACAGTAAATATAAAACAAAAACTTTCCTTTCTCTTCCTTGCCATTTTCTAATTATTTTATCTTTGGTTATATTTTAAGGGGCTGCTATTTCCTCAGAAATAAAGTGTTGTATGCCATTTTAGATTAACTTTGTATATGAAAGGGAGGTGAGTCTGAAATTAGGAGGGAAGTGATTTATAATATGATAGAGACATTCTGTGTATTCTATACAAAATCTCATGCAAATATGTACTTTACAACTTCTAAAAGTGATGGGTGTATATTTACAAAGCAAGTTTTAAATTTATATATTAATATTAGTAAAGAATGACTAGATGGAATTTTAATTTTTTTAAAAAAGACTTGAAGTCTGAATTTGTTGTTGTTTGTGTCTTTGTTTTTCCTACTTGAGAAAGTTAAATGAAATCCGGGAGAGAAAAAATCTGCATTGAGATATGGTACACAAAAAAATTCACTTTTTGAATTATACAATTCACTGTGCAATCTCTTTTATTTCCTTCAGATTGTGACTTCTATTTTGTGGTCTTCACAATGAATCATTATGAAACACTTTTGATACCAATATGTTCTGTTTGCATAAGAGTTTAAGTAATTAATAAACACCTGAGACTTCATTGCATTACAAATTGATTAAACATTTGCATAGTTTAAAAATATAAATATTTTACACTAAGGATCATTTGACATTTGTTTATAAATATGAATCATGTTTATAAATATTATTTATACTGCATTTTTCTTTAATAATAAAGTTAAGGGTCATGTTTATTTATGCTATTTTCAGAGATTTATAATATACACACACACAAAAATCCCAAAAGAAAGATCAGCAACAAATTTTCCCATTGTGAAAAAGTTTACATGAAACTACTGTCTATCTAGGACTTGATAATGTAAAATTAGTAGATTGTGATTTTTAACCTTTTGGAGATAATTACTTCCTCTTTTTCCAACAAACTTCAAAACTGACATTGTAGGTCTTTTGTTTGTTGTTTCAAAGGTCTTAATTTCATAGTGTTGTTTCAAAGGTCTTAATTTCATAGTATTGTCATATCTTGAATTATGAGATTTAAAAAACAATAGACTATTTTTTAAAGTAGTTTTAGGTTTACAAGTAAATGAAGCAAACGGGATAAAGATTTCTCATATACCTCCTGTTCCCACACATGAATGTTCTCCCATTATCAACATCCCCCATCAGGGGGGTATATTTGTTAAAATTGGTGAACCTGCATTGACACATTATAATCACCCTACCCCTATACTTTACATTAGGGTTACTGGTGTTTTACATCATATGGGTTTGGAAAATTAATCACATTTTGTAGGATACTGCCTTACCCACTTTTCTGCCTCTGGTCAAGATTATTCATAAACCTTTGAAGCTATAATATTTTGAATTACTCATTTTTAAGCACCCCCAGTCTTCACTGAAATTTACCCAAACAACTGTATTTTCCTTCTTTCTTTTCTTTTCTTTTCTTTTCTTTTCTTTTCTTTTCTTTTCTTTTCTTTTCTTTTCTTTTCTTTTCTTTTCTTTTCTTTTCGTTTCTTTTAATAGCTATTCTAGTGGATGTGAATAGCAGTATCTCATGTTGTTTTAATTTGCATTTCTGTAATGACGAAAGGTATTGAGAATCTTTTCATGTGTTTGCTGAACATTTGTATATCTCATTTGGAGAGAGATATGTCTACTCAAGCTCTGTGCCTATTTTAATATTGTCTCTTTGTTGTTGAGTTGCCAAGTTTCTCTATACATTCAGCATAGGAGACTTTCATCAGATGTATGATTTGGAAATATTTTCTTTCATTCTGTCGGTTGTCTTTCATTTTATTGATAGTATCATTTGATACATAAAATACTTTAACTTTCATACAGTCCAACTCATCTGTTTTTCTTTTGTTACTCATATTTTTGGTGTCTTATCTAAGAAACCGTTATGAAATCAAAGGTCATGAAGATTTTTTCCCTATATTTGCTTCTAAAAGTTTTATAGTTTTAGCACTTATATGAACATCTTCTGCTGATTATGAGTTTATTTTTATGTGGTGTGAGGTAGGGGTCCACCTTCATTCTTTTACATGTGGATATCCATTGTAAATGGGACCATTTGTTTAAGAGATTTTCTTGGACTTATCAAATAGTCTTGGCACCTTTGTTGACAATCAGTTGATCATAGACATTTGGGTTTATTTTTGGACTCTCAATTTTATTCCATTGATCCTTGTGTTCATCCTTGTGCTGATACTACATTATCGTGATTACTCATGCTTTGTAATAAGTTTTAAAATCAGGAAGTATGGATCCTCCCCTTTTTTTTTCTTCCCCAAGATTGTTTTGTTTGGGGCCCCTTGCATTCCATATGGGTCTTAGTATCAGCTTTTACATTTTTGAAAAAGAGATTTGGTGATTTTGATAAGGATTGCGTTGAGTTTCTAGATTGCCTTTTAGAGTGTTGCCATATTAATATTAGTTCTTCACATCCATGAACATCAGCTGTCTTTCCATATGTTACATAGGTCTTTTTAAAATTGTTTTTGCAACATTTTGTACTTTTCACTGCACAAGTCTTACACATCCTTAGTTAAATTTATTCCAAAGTGGGTTTTTTTCATGATTTTATAAATGAGATTATTTTCTCAATTTACTTTTTGGATTGTTCATTTCAGGTGTATAGAAACAAAACTGATTCTTGTGTTTTAATCTTGCTCCATGCAACTTTGCCGACTTTATTAGCTCTAATTATTTTTTGATTTTTATAATTTTCTATATATAATATCATGTCATCTGTGAATGTAGTTTTACTTCTTTCTTTCCAATGTGATGCATTCTATTTCTCTTTCTTGCCTAATTACTCTAGCTAGAACTTCTAGTACAATGTTAAATCACAGTGACAAAAGTAGACATACTTGTCTTGTTTCTCACCTAAAGGGAAAGCTTTCAGTTTTTCATCATTAAGTATGATGGTAGCTGCGGGTTTTTATAAATGCCATTTACGATGTTGAGGGACGTTTTTCTGATCCCAGATTTCTAATTGTTTTTATGATAGAAAATTATTAGATATTTGTAGGTTGCTTTGTCTGCCTCAATTGAAAATAAATTCTGTTTTATTTTTTACTTCATTTTATTACTGTGGTGTACTACATTGATTGATTTTGTATATTAAACCACCCTTGCATTGTTGGAGTAACTCCTACGTGATGATGGTATATGATCCTTTTCATATTCTACTACATTTGGTTTGATAATAACTTGTGAAGATTCTAAGTGTGCTTTTTATTGAGAATTTTTCTCATCACTTAAATCACTTCTTTGTCAATTTCTCTGGTTTAGTTTCCCAGACATTTCAGAAGATCCCTTATCCATAAGTTCATCTTCAAATCCCTTTGGATTATTTTTCATAAGAGAAATAATTATTTCCACAGTACTACCTATTAGTTCTGTCTCTAAATCTCTTTTAGATAGAGATGTCTGAAGCACAGTATAATAATCACCCTATCTCTGGTGTCAGGAGTACGGGGGGTGGTATTGTCAGTCTTCCTGATGTAATTCATTTGATATTTTATCTATATCAGTACATGAGCTTTGTCAGTTGTTTACTTGTAAATGATTGTGTGTTTTTTTCTACAAGTCATTGAACTAATCAGAATGTAGAACTTATACAATTTATCCTTTGTAATATACTGTCATTTTGCATCTTCTAATGCATTGATATAAAATATGCATACATGGGATTCAAGTACTTAAAGAATTTCTCTTCAAAATATGCCTCTCTATTCATTGACTGTTAAACTGTGAATAATTGTGTTTGTTTACATTGATTATTCTATTTCACTAATCAATGGGGACTAGTTGAAAAAGTTTGTGGTTATCTAAACTTGAAATTAGAGTTTAACTTTTCCTATTAAACCCTTCATTCATTAAACGTGTTTTCTAATTTTATTCTATTGCTGGCATACATCCTAAAATAATTTCCTATGTGATGATGAATGTGAGATATAATTTTGAGTCTTTGCGTATGTGAACATCACTTTAGTCTACCTTCATCCATAATTTATATTTTAGTGTAGTTTAAATTGTATGGGTTTAAAGTTATTTTCTCTCTAAACTTTGAAGGCATTGTTCTGTTTTCCATTGAATTAAACATTACTTATTAGAATAACAGCCATGCTATCGTGTCTTTGTAAATGACCTGGGTTTGTTCATTGGAGAAATTGAGGATCAACTCAATAATTTTTGCTCTTCTAAAGATCGACAAAAAATGTGACTAGTTATTTGTGTTTTTAAATTATTATTCTTTGAATTATACAGCCAATGAATACTGTAACACTTCGACTCTGGGAAATGATATTCTATTTTTTTCTCACAGGTTTACCTTTCATTTTCTCTATTCCAGTAAGCTAAAGAACTACTAATGGTCATTGAAAAGAGGGTTTTATTAAGGATTACCGAGATCCATGTGAGCTGCTCCAATTCGTCCTAGACCATATGTAAAGAACAAATCCTTTTTTGTTTTTGTTTTGAAACAGAGGGTCTGAACTCACTGCTATAGCCTTTTTACTGCCTGCTATCCTTGATTCAAGTCTCCTTCCCAACCCTCTAAAGACTATTTTAGGAAAGATTTGTGCCTCCTCAACATCCGTGCTCTCCATTTTTTTTTTTTTTTTTTTTTTTTTGCTGCAACTACTTGCACTGTGCTTCATGAATCAATAACTTTCCGCCTGCCTTATAGAAATTTGTTGAAATGTATAGTTTGCTGATGAGTTACCATTTATTTTCTTCTTTTCCGTGGCATACAGCTTTTAAAAATGCCTTTGCTATTACAATATGTTTCTCAGAGGAGAGAAAATAATTACATTTTCTCAGTCCATCTTCTTCAATAAAAAGTTTTTTAACACAATTCACTTACACATGGCATTTGGGTATATGAATAGATTTTATTGAAGTTTTGGAATATGGAAAGTCCTGAAAGCAATTTATTCTTATTGCAGCTCTTATTGCAGCATATACTTGTTCCCAAAAGTCACTTGACTTTTTTTTTCTATTATGTGATCATTTGATTAGTTCTTTCTATTACTTAGACAGCATTCTCATTACCCATCCTTCTATTACCTATCCCACAGCTAAATTGTTTTATATTTTTACATAGATTATTTTATCCTTATCTTTTTTTTTTTGTCTCTTTCTGAATATATTCTCAGGATTTTGTCTTCTTCTCAAATAGCTTATCCAAGTATTTACTAAACACTCTCTTTCCAAAACGAAATTCTAGTGGCACCTGTTGTTTCCATTATAAATTCTAGTGCTTTATTTGCACTACTATGCAAATTCTATGAGGTACTACTCAGTAATATTGACATTAGCTCATTGTATCCATGAATACCCTCTCATCCCCAACATATAAACTGCTTTCTGCAAAGGAAAGACCATACATGAGGTGCACATAGAAAAATCCCAGTTTCTATACCTTAGAGCTGTGGTCTCAAAATTTAAAATTCAGCAGAATCACCTGAAGGACTTGGCAACATACAAGTTTCAGCATTACCCATATTTTTTTTTATTGACTAGGTCGGTATGGAGCCTGTTTATTCCCATTTTTGTTAAGCTCCCAGATGACTCTGATCCTGCTGATCTGAGGACTGTACTAGGAGAACCATCACCTAGAGTAGCCCAAACATCCTGCGTGTGAGAGATAGGAGGATTTAGAGAAAGTCCAAATGTGTCAGTAGTTTCTGAAAGCATTACCTTATGTAACTGTGACATGTTAATATTTTAAATAAGTATTCAATAGCGGAAAAAGATGTTTGAGGAGGACATAGCATAAAATTGGGTATATTTATGTGACTCGTGGATTCACTCTCTGGTAAAATGAGTGAAAGTGCACATAAGCATTAGCCTTCAGCTAATTGTTGCAAATACTGTAGGGATTATACAAACAAACAAACAACAAACCAAAAAACAACACAGAAATAAAAATGGGCCCTATCCTCTTTGTCAGCATTTGTGGTTTCTACATGTAAGCCCAATATTTATGAGTTTTTGTGTACTAATATGAAACAAATATTTACCAGAGATAGTATTTTAAACAAAATAAAGCTGTTCCTCCCCTAGCGATCATAAAATGTATAGCAATGGCTGAAATAAAATCAGAATTGCTAGTTTACTATTCTGTAGAGCAATAACATGACGTTTCCCTATGGAATAGTAAAGCTACATTATTAAAGGATTTGTATTATTAATAAATGAACATGTCAGATTTACATTTTTTCAACAACTGAGTATATCTTACGATTTTTAAGATAAGTTAGATTGCTTGAACAAATGTCTACTTTCTGAGAATTGATTTCAATTAATGAAATAAATGCTTCAAGAACATATAGCCTTCATATATCCTTCAGGGTGTGAGTGTAGTCTGTGTGTACAATATAGTTAACATTACTAAAACTAAAAAGGTGCATTAGAAAAGCTACTTTCCACATTATATTTATCAACAAGCTTTTGCAATTTTATCTGATGAGCTGTATTTTTGGTTGACTACTTCCAGTATAATAAAATGAAGCTCATGCTTTTTTCAGTTTAATTACCTTTTGTAAAAAATTGTTTAACATTATATAATCAGCATTTTCCGTTCCATCAAACATTCTCTGAAACATGATTTTTTAATGTCAAAACAATATTACATCATATAAATGTGACATAAATTAAGCATGTCTCTATTGCTGCATGTTTATTAAATTTGTTTCCTGAGAGTGGGATTGCTGAGTTAGTGTATAAATACATTTATGACTCCAAAAATTAAAAAAAAAAAAAAAAAAAATGTAAAAACTAATATTCCTACCTAGAGTGAGAATGTATGTTCTACAGCACCCTGGTAAATTAATATTGCCTGTTTTCATTTTATTTATATTTTTACCAATTTGCTAAAATCATAATATGTCAATGTAGTTTTATTTTGTAGTTTTGTAACTCTATGTGTGATACTCCATTTTTAATGTGCTTTTAGGTTAATTGTTTTTTCCTTCAGTTTAAAACACAGCTATAGTTTTCATGAGTATAATATATTGCATAAAAACAGGAAAATAGTTACTAAGATTCTGCAAATATTACTATTTTATGCTATTTTCTCATTTTAAAACTGGAAGTGTAAAGCAAATATATGTATGATCGCTATAGCTGATGTTAGTATATAAGAACGATCTCTCTCTCTCTCTCTCTCTCTCTTCTCTCCCTCCCTCTATCTTCCTCTTTCTCCCTCCCTCTTTTTTTCCCTTCTACTTTTTATGTACTAAAGAAAGGTTTATTTAAATTCACTTCTCAAATCCAGAATCAGTGCATAGTTTAATGGTTAAGAAAACTACAGTTCTTATGTGGTCCAGAATATGATATATAAATGTTATATTACCTAGAATTAGTGCTCTTAATTTTTAAGGCAATAGAACACATTGTAAACTGTATCATCATGTGTATTTACTTTACAGTTTCCCAAATCAATTTTCTCTTATGTGCAAATTGAAACTTGATAATAAAACATTTGAGAACACAAAGGGAGATATAACATGAAAATGAAATCTGCAACATTTAACCTTCATATTCATCCTGTCACTTATTCTATGTGTATATGAACCATCTGTAGAGTCAGTGACTTCATTTTCTAATCTGGGACTAATAAGAGATTTTATATATATAGAAAAATATATATTTATGTATGCATGTATATTTTTTCCAGGAAGAACCACATTAATTCCAAACAACACATTACTAAATGTGATGTGTGTGTATGTGTGTGTGTGTTTGTTTGACCTTGATTGCTTTTTCTCAGAAAGATAACAATATCAGTCCTGTGAGTGTGTGACAATGTGAGAGGACCACCTAAGAAGACCACTGAAAAGGATCTGGAGGGATTGTTGTTATACAGTCAGAGAAACACAGTAGTGGGTGTGTGTGTGTGTGTGTGTGTGAGAGAGAGAGAGAGAGAGAGAGAGAGAGAGCCAGAGAGCCAGAGAGAGAGAGAGGAGATTTATGGAATAACAAATCTTTTGAATGGGATAGATTAAACAGAACTAATTCTTTATAATTATTGAACATTTATCTAAATATTAAGGACAAATTTAAAAATAAAATAGAGTATATCATTTTACAAAAATATTACTAAATCAGAAGCTGAAATGGCCTCTACAACTTCAGAGGTGACTGAAATTTAGTTTATGATTGGCTCTCCTCCAGCAGTAGAATTGGCAGAGTTCAGATAGGAAGCTAAATGTGACCCCGCTGAGATAAGAGATGGTAAAAAATAGAAAAAGGAATTGCTTTAGCAATGATCTACTTTGGAAGTGATGGATTCTTTCAGGTAGAATTTGGTAACCTTTCTGTCCCTGGCACACTCTTCTGAGAACTCTATGAGGTCAAATATCTCTGTCTACGGAGGTGGAAACTCTTCAGAAATCTCCTACCATTTAAAATATTGCAACTGAACTGATGTTAGTATAGTTGTGCACCAAGGTTTGTTTTTTGCTGTGTCCATGAGCATGAGGTGAAGAGGAACCATTTTCTACAGATTTTTCTATCTAATGCTCTTCAGGATCTAATGAGATCAGTCAACTTCAGGTAAACACCCTGATGCTGAAACAGCAATTGGCTATCTCCCTCTGCTAACCCATTTGTCTTTAGCTATTCTCACAGAGGGAATGGCAGAGTATGTTTAGGGCAAAATAAATTCCTATTTTTATATGCCTATTTGAGAAAGAAAAGAAGACAAGTCAATAAAGATATAGCCAAGTTTAGCTTTTGGATTTGTCCTGTTTTTGCTCCTCTGACCAGCTGCACATGTTTGGGAAACTAATCATTTACTTTGACAGACTTATTCTGCATTACACTTTCTACTGAGTTTTCTGAAAAAGCAAAAACTATTTTGTCCTCTGGCATTCACACACCAGGTGGTCTAATTTTTGCCTGTTGGCTCACAATAGGTGTTTGGAGATTTTCTCCCTGACCTGAATCGATTCTTCAACTGACAGAGCAAAGTAAATCTTGGACAAAAACAACAAAGAATATGTTTCCACTAGCAAGGTCAGTGTAAATTATGGAGGATTCATGTACTAAGGTGATGTAGTAGAATCCTATGAGTGCTTTTGTTTGAATAGAAAGATCAAGGTATAAAGAAGTATTGACTTAGACAGATACATTATTTTTTCAGTCCAGTTTCTATTATTAGTTAATATTATTCCATTCCCCTGATGCTTCATTAGTTGCACAACTAGGACTTGGGCAATTTTCTTACCAGAAGAAACAGGATTAGTCATTGATAATTCTTTCTCACATGTTTCCTCTGATAGTGGCACCAGGCAAGCATTGCAGTAGGTATGTTTGTCTTCTAATCATTAGTATCAAAAGTTGGTCCTTGATTTTGAGTCTACATTCTGTTACTTATATAAACCTTTGAAAATGTAATTAAGCTTTATAATTTTGACATCATTTGAAGTAATGTATCCTAGAAAAACATTGCCTTCTAGGTAAACTAGACAGATTTCATCTTCCTCTTCTTCCTTTTTATTTTTTTTTATTTTTATATATGTATAATAGTACCTAATCGTATTTCAATTATGGGATGCTCCTGTATTTTATTTTGAGAATTCCTTGGGAAGTCCCCATTCAAGTCATTTATATTGATCATGCTTTCAAAGATTTTATTCCTAGTCACTTTCAATATTTCCTTTTCCTATTATAAAAACCTAAATATTTTTTTTCTCTATTCTTCTAAAATGAACTGGTTAACTCTTCAGTCACTTTTCTTTGGAGGTACCCTAGTTTTCTGACATCTTTTTGCAGACGAACAAGAACCACACTATTAGAGGAATATATTGTATGGATTTTACCTATGTGAAGATAAGTAAATGTTTTCTGAGGTTTTGGATACTCTTTTGATTATCCTTGTGGTTTTCATCACTGTGACAGAATTATCATTAAGTTTTCAAAATGTTAGATGTCTAAGCTTATCTAATGAAAGGAAATTTGCCTCTAGATTTTATGGTGTACCATATAAAACACTTCTACAAAAATTAGCAACAATGTTTTATTTTATCTTTTAAATATATAATGTATTCACCTGTTCAAATTTTAAAAAGCATAAAGCCCAGTGGTTAGTTTCCTACCCACTTCCATAGCCCAACCACCCATTTCTTTTTCTAGAGATATGTAGCATATACACAAGCAGATCCCAATTTCCAATTTTTGTTTCAATTCAGATAGCTTCATTCAGCACACATTGTTATACATATGGCTTCAAGTATTAATATGTTTTAGATAACAATCCTGTATTCTTGAAGAGTTCCATATTCTTTATTAGGCCCCATATTTTTCCATTGCATGAGTAATTTGTTTAACCTATACCCTAGTGATCAACATGTAAGGATTTCCTACTCTTTTTCCATTAAAAACAATGATTCATTGAAATGCTGTGTATTTATGTACTTTCACATATGTGAAATAATGTAGAGGATAAATTTCTAAAAGCAGGGTTGCTGGCAAGAGGTGAATGTATTTGTTTCTTTGATTTATTGCCAAATTGTCCTCCAAAGGGGATGAAACAGTGTGTACTCACCCCAGCAATCTCTGAGAATACTTGTTTTCCTACATATTCACTAAGTACCCTAACAAGATTATAGATGTTTATCAATCTGATAAATGTGTTCTGTTTTAAATGATGTTGGACATCTATGTATTGTTTTTTCTATGAATTATCCATGTTATTTACTCATATTCCATTGTGTTTCTTTTCTTGTCATTTGTAAACAATTTTCTTCACTAGGGAGAATAAATTTTAATTAGTTACAAATATTTTATGCTATATGCTCTTTGACTTTAACTGCATTATGGTGATTTTTACCATGCAACAACTTTTAAAAATTAATTTTGTTTGGCATTTTGTGGATTTTGTGTCATACTTCGAAGGCATTCACTAATCCACGAATATTATCAATGGCTAATTTTATAGCTGTTTGGTTTCAATTTTTACTTTTCGTTTTCAGTTTTGACAATTAAATATTTTATCCTTTTGAATTTATTGTTACTAACTGTGATAGATCACTGTTCATCTTTATTTCCAGATGGCAACCTAAGTTTTCCAAAATAATTTGTTAAGTTACCTTACTTTTCTTTAACTTAATCATTTACCAAATTCCCAAATAATATCTGGGATTTTTAAAATTTTCCATTGTAAACTTGAAATTAGTTTATTTACTTCAAAAACATGAATGCTATTGACATTTTATTGAATATCATACTAAATATGATTATTATGTTAGGGAAATTTTAAATCTTTATGAATTTTTCAATTCCAAGAAGGAGGTACAACTTGCCGTCTATTAAAGACTTTACTTGAGCATTTCAGTTTTCCTTTTTTTTTTTTATTAAAGACAGTTCAATATGTTTGAAGTAGTTAAATTGCCCCTTATAATAAATGATCTCATGTATTTAACTAATGCTGAAAAATAAAAAATAGATTTTTATAATTGTTCAATCTATGTTTTTGTAAATATCTCAATATTCTATATTATCTTGGTGGCATGTCAATTTTCCAAAAATAAAGTCTAACTTGTTTAGTCACACATCTTAAATCAGTATAAAAGGGCTAACTCATTAGTCAAGTTCTATAACACATTTGAATTATTACTAAAAATACAAATATATGTAGATTCTTTAGCATGAGAGAATGATCTCTAATTTTTGATTGTCTTAAATACTTTTAAGTGTTCCTGGGTTTAAGAGATGTTGGAAAACAATTGTCTTCCAAGCTAGCTGCAGTTTCTTATTAGCCAAAGGTTTAGACTGAGACAATGAGTAGAGTCTTATTTTTAATCATCCTGCGACATCACTTTATTTATTGCTATATAAGGGGTTGGTTTTATTGTTGTTATAGCCCACATAACTCATCCAGCCCATATAACCCACACTGCTAACATTCTTTATTTTTTTTAATTTTTTAAATATTTTTTTAATTAAAGTATAGCTAATATATGCATACGTTATTATATTAGTTTCAAGGGTACACCATAGTTATTCAACATTTATGTAAAGAAGTGGTCACTGTGATAAGTCGAGCAACCATCTAACGCTCTACCACACTATCACAAAATTATTGACTATATTCCCTGTGCTGTACATTACATCTCCATGAGTTATTTGCTTTAAACTCGGAAATTTGAATACCTTATTCCCTTTAACCTTTTCCCCCTTGTTAAATCGTTCAATTACAGTTGACATTCAGTATTATTTTATATTAATTTCAGGTATACAGCATAGTGGTTGCACATTTATGTAATTTGAGAAATGGTCCTCCTGACTAGTCCAGTACCCACCTGGCACCATAAATAGTTATTACCATATTACTGACTATATTCCCTATGTTTTACTTTACATCCCCAATGACTATTTTGTAACTACTAGTTTGTACTGCTTAATCCCTTCCCCTTTTTCACTCACCCCCAATCTCCCTCCCATCTGGCAACCATCAATATGTTCTCTGCATCTATGGGTTTGTTTGTGTATTTTGTTCTTTAGATTCCACATATAAGCTAAATCACATTGCATCGGTCTTTCTCTGTCTCACATTTTACTCAGTGCAGTACACTCCAGGTCCATCCATGCCAGCACAGATGGCAGGAACCCATTCCCTTCAGTGGCTGAGCAACATTCCACTGTATATATGTACTCCTCTTTATCCATTTTTCCATCAACAGACACACAGGCTACCTCCATTTCTTGGCCATTGTAAAAAAGTTCTGCAATGAACATATAGATGCCTATGTCTGCTTGAAGTAGCATATCGGTTTCTTCAGATAAATACCCAGAAGTAGGATTAGTGGGTCTTTCTTTGTCTTTTGTTATAACCTTAGCTTTAAAGTCTATTTTGTCTGGTATAAGTATTGCTACTCCAGGTTTTGTCTGTCTGTTTCTATTTAAATGATATCTTTTTCCATCACTTTATTTTCAGTCTGTGTGTGTCTTTTGATCTGAAGTGTATTGCTTATAGGCAGCATATGTAACAGTCTTGTTATCTTATCCATTCACACCCCCTCCATATTTTGATTAGAGCACTTAATCCATTTACATTGATAGTAATTGTTGACACATATGTAGTTATTGCCATTTTATTCATATTTTATTTTATTTATTTATTTATTTATTTTTTCTTAAAGGAGTCCCTCTAACACTCCTTGTAATACTGCTTTAGTGGTAATGAACTCCTTTAGTTTTTTCTTGTCTGGGAAGCTCTTTATCTGTCCTCCTATTCTAAATGATAGCTTTGTTGGGTAGAGTAATCTTTGTTGTAGGTCCTTGCTTTTGATCACTTTGAATATTTCATACCAATCCCTTCGGGCCTGCAAGTTTTATGTTGAGAAATCAGTTGACACTCCTGTGGGAGCTCCCTTGTAGGTAACATAAAATATTATATTAGGTTCAGGTGTACATCATAGTTATTCAACAGTAGTGCTTTTCTCTTGCTGCTTTTAAATTCTTTATTTGTCTTCAACCCTTGTCCTTTTAATTATGATATGTCTTGGCGTGGGCCTCTTTGATTCATCTGTTTTGGACTTTCTGTGCTTCCTGGGATTGTATGTCTATTTCCTTCACCAGGTTAGGGAAGTTTTCTGTCATTATTTCATAAAATAGGTTTTCAATTCCCTGTTCTCTCCCTTCTCCTTCCGGTACCCCTATAATGTGAATGTTGGTACATTTTATGTTGTGCCAGAGGCCCCTTGATCTCTCTTTAATTCTCTCTCTCTCTCTCTCTCTCTCTCTCTCTCTCTCTCTCTCTCTCTCTCTCTCTCTTTATCTTTGCTGTTTGGGTGTTTTCTACTACCTTATGTTCTACATCCACTGTTTTATCTAATCTACTGTTGATTCCCTGTGATGTATTCTTCATTTCAGTCATTGTATTCTTTATTTTTGACTGTTTCTTTTTTATGTTTTCTATCTCCATTTTTATGCTTCCTATCTCTTTGTTAAAGTTCTCCCTGAGATAATTAGCATCCTTATCACCAGTGGTTGGAACTCTGCATCTGGTAGATAGATTACTTGTCTCAATTTTGTTTAGTTTTTTTTCTGGAGCTTTGTTCTGTTCACTTGGGACATTTTTTATGGTCTCCTCATTTCTCTGCCTCCTTGTGTTTGTTTATGTGTATTAGGTAGGGCTGTATGTCTTCTCATGTTAGTAGAGTGGCCTTATGTAGTAGGTGTGCTGTGGGGCTTAGTGACGTAGTCTTCCTGGTCACTTGAGCCACGCATTCCAGGTGTGTCTCTTGTTTGGTTTTTGTGTGTCCTTCTCTTATAGTTGATCACTGGTTGCTATTTGCACATCAATAGGAGTGAATGTCCCTCAGGCTCATTGTTTGTGAGGACTGGCTGTGACTATAGTGGAGGAGCTGTGGTGCTGGGGCTGACCCTGCAGAACAGGACCTGCCTCAACATGGCTCTGGTGCCTGCCCAATTGGCCCGTTCAGTGTGTCCTTCTTAGAGGCGGCTGAATGATGCTTTAGCTCTATCCAGAGCTGGTCACTGGGGCGCGCCAGCCCCAGGACCACCTTGGAGGACATTCACTACAGGTCAAGTTAAGCCATATCCTGTGCTCCACCTGGGGCCACCTGGTTGGAGCCACAGCAAAATATGCAGATGTCTGCTACCCATGCCATCTTGGAAGGGCCTTGAGAGTCCAAACTATGAACCAAAGCTGCCTGCCGCTAGTGCCAGACTTAAGGCTGCTCAGTCAGAGTTATAGAACATGCTCAAGCCAGATGCTGCTTGTTTAGGTTCCACCAAACTTTGAAGGACCCTGGGAAAGTCTTCAGTATGAGCTAAGGCAGGTGGTTTGTATGAAGAAGCCAGTGGAAGCAGCTTGGGTGTGCCTGAAAGTTGGGTGTGGAAGGGTCTTGAAATACCAGGGCATGGTGAATCAACAACATTAGCCAGCTTGATGGAGAGTCAGATATGACAGCCTGGTACGCACATGGGGATGAGTGAGGGCTCAACAAAGAAACAATGGTTTCTGTGAGTTCCTCCTTTCAGGATAAAGCTGCCCTTCCAGCACCCATCCCGAGTCAAACAACTCAGTTCCCTCCGGTATGTCCCTGTCGCCTTTCCAGCTGCTGCCCCAGTGCTGGAGCTCAGAGCCAATGATTCCATTGGTGACTAAGTCCTTGCACAGTTCCTTTAAGAGTAGTGGCTGGAACTCTAGCCACCTTCCATCTCATTCAGTCACAACCTCCACTGATTTTCACAAGAAATTATGGTGACTTCTCTCCCTGGCACTGGAACCCTTTACTGGGGTAGGTCTAGGACCTCTCACTCTTTGGAGGGCTGGGTAGAGGGGGACCTCCACAGCTGAGATATCTCTCCCTACTTTTAATGATCACACACAGGTTTGGGACCAACCCATTCTGCATCTTTGCCCCTCTTACCAGTCTCACGGTGGCTTCCTCCTTAGTTGCAGGGCTTCTGTTCAGCAACATTTTAGGTGATTCTCAATGATGGTTGTTTTGTAGTTTAGTTGTAATTTTGTTGTGGTTGTGAGAGAGGGTAAGCACAGCATTCCCCTACTGCACCATCTTGATTGGAACCCCTTTATTCTGCTTTCTCAAACATGTTCAGAAATTATAATCCAAATAATAATGATTTGTTATTATTATACTAACTCTGAATATGTATAAATATATCATTTTGTGTTTCTTGACTTTATGTCTTTTTTCAGTTTCTAGAAGAAAGATTCACAATCTGGTACAATTTTGAGACGTATTTTGTAGCTTTTTTGAAGTAAATTGTGGGTAATTAGGAGGCCCCTGATTGCAAAGTGACTAAACAATTCAATTACATAGCTCAGTGTATAATTCAGTCTTTGAACAAGTCAAGCAATAATCTTTCCCATGCCCATTTTGGACTCCTCCCCTTTCAGTCTGCTTTTCCCATTGTGTTTTATTTCATAATTCTGTAAATCCTGTACTTGAGTGTATTCATTTTCTGGGCTGCTATCACAAAATGCTGCAAACAGGTTAGCTTAAAACAGCAAGACTTTACTGTCTCATAGTTCTCAAGCTGGAAATAAAAGAAAATCAAGATGTCAGCAAGGCTATGCTCCCTATGAAACTTGTAGGACAGAATCCTTCTTTGCTTCTTCTTATTTCCTAATGGTGGTCATCATTCTTTAGCTTTCAGCTCTTTGACTCCAATCTCTGCCTCTGTTTCATATTGGGTCAAGGCACAGCCTAAGGATCTCATCTTAACTTGATCACATCTGCGATGTTCTTATTTATGCATAAGGTCCCATTTATAGTTATCGGGAGTTATGATTTCAATATTTTTGGGGGAGAAGGACATAAATCAAGCCATAACACTGAGTATTAGAAGATAAGCCTAAAGCTTCTGTAATCTTATAGAACTGACATCCCAAAGTAAGCTCTATGTTCGAGAGTTTATTTTAATTGTATATATTATAATGTTTACCTAAAACTGTATGTAACGTATAAATGTATCTTTACACTGTGATATACTATACATATTGATATTTTCAATTTAGTAAGGATTTTTTTTAATTTCATTCAAATTATGCTGAACTCATATGTGATCTCACTATTTTTGTCTATCACATTAAACTGAGTAAGAAATATATTTTTCTATTATATTTTCTCTTTATTCATGATGAGCATAGTCAAACAGTGATTAGTTGATGTAATCCATTTTACTGTATTTAATTGAAATTACTGAGCAGAATTATCACTCAAGTCTGTCATCAGAGAACAAATCATAACAAACAAATTCAACAGGAATCAGTAGGAGGTCTCATTATCAATGAGCTCTCATCAAGAACCCCAACCAGCTAGAGACAGCACAACACATTGTTTCATATGAACCAGATGTCAGTAGTAAAGTTAATTTCTGAAAATGGGCATAAGAATGTACTCTACTTTCATATAAAGGCTTTGCAGGTTTTTATAAACTTAATGTATGTCCTTTGTTTTTCCTCCTATCCTTTGGTTTAAAATGCATTTTTTCTTTGCTTCTCAATCATGTTTGATTCTTAAGATTTGTATAAAGTTTATTCCTAAAAATATAGTAATTACTATATATTATATCTTGGTACTCTTATTTGAATATGATGTCTTATTATGCAATATTTTAACAGTTTCTTCATGAATTCAAATGTGATGGACACACACACGCCCATGTATGTATATGCACACACACACACACGCACACATACACACACACACACACACACACACACACACGCAGAGTACACATTCCAAAGCACATTTTAAGAGAATTCAAAGACATAATTTTGGGTGTAACATCTGATCCAACTCCAAATCTCTTCAATTTCACTCTTATCCCCTCACAAATATGTTATATTCTGCCATTACATTATCAAAATGAAGTAGGACAATGGGATGTTTGGAGGCAGGTACAGCATTTTCTAATGGTGGTAGAGCATATTTTCTCCAGAAGAATGGACAATATCACTCTAAAACTTGAATACTTAAATTCTCAAGTGATTAAATTTGTTGTTTCCTCTTATTTTGATTCCCTGATTTATTCTTTTATAACATGTTTTCAGATAATCAAGCCCTCCTCCAAGTAAAGGCAGGAGTATTTGTCCTCTTGACTAAATTGTTTTCATTGATCAAATTTTATAAAGTACCTACTCAATGCCAGAAGCTATGCTATGTTCTGGAAATAGGAGTATAGACCTTGCCTTTAATTACTTACTGTAAAATAAAGTTATTATACTATCTGAAAAATTCAATAGGAGACTGATTATAAATGATATAATTCTATGTCTGAAGAAAAAGTCATGAATCCCTGCCCTGTGTAAGACACTCTACCAAATATTATGGTAGATACCAGGAAATACAGAGCAAGAGTTCACTGAATTGGGGAGACCAGGTCTGAAAGTGAGATGTCAAGTTATGGTATAAGAAAAATGCATGGTATTAGGATTAATTGTCTTTTAAGCTATATAAGTGGTATGATAAAACTTTCTGTGAGTTCGGGTGAGGGGTACTCACTTTGACCAAAAGTGATAAGGTGGACCACTCAGAGGACAAAGCCCTCACTTATTCATTAGATGAAATAGAATTTGGATAAAATTCTAAGCTCATGATTCACATTATGCTATCTCCCACTCAGATTTCAGTGGACTCTGTGTCTTTCCCTTTTGAATTCATAGCAAATAATTAGAGCTAACTTTAATCAGTAACTTATGTTAGGTGTTATCCTAAGCACTTCAATTATTACAAGTGTGCTCTGATGTAGACACTATTATCATGCCCATTTTAGGACAAGAAATTGAGGCATGGGGAGATTATTAAACTCTCCATGGTTCACAGAGCTCAGAAGTAATAACTGTAGTCTAACTCAAGAAATCTGACAAAGCCTTCTGACACTTCAGACTTTCTTCCCACTTTAGTAAACAACCTCATAAAGCTGGTCAGTATGCTCATGTTAATGTTTAAATCAGCATCTCCTTTGAATAAATGTCTAAATTGTATTACATCTGGGAGCAGTATGAATTGTAGTGGATTAATTAGGCAAACTAATTAAACTTGGTTTGCCATTAGCTTGGATTGATTTTATATCACAAAAGTCAACCTTTCAAATAATTATAAAATACAAAATGAATATAAGCTAAGTGAGCCAATTTTTTTATTTGAATAAAAAATTCAAATATTTACTAGTAAAATTCAAATATTATTTTTGAAATTAAGATGAATTAGGCAGTGTTAGGCTGTATTGCATATTACTTCATATTATAACTTCCACTCCAAATATTATTTGAGTTTTACCATAATTCCAATTCAGGTTGGGATGCATTTTAGTTACATAATGAAAATAATGATTTGATATTTTTTCAAATTCTAGAATTGATTATCTCTGTTGCATTCAGAGTTACGGAAATATCTGGGAAAATGTGCATGAGCAAGGAAAGGGCCCTTTAGATGGTTCTAAAATATATTATCTCTAGGGGCAGCAAAAATTCTCCTTGAACTCTTTTCTGGTCATTCAGAAGTAATTTCTCATGTTTTGAACTATGAAGAGTTATAGGATATATCCCTGTTAACACTCTATCATATCTTGGGATATGATACCTCCTATTCCTAATGAATGTGATCATCTTGATGGCAGGGACCCTGTGTGTGTGTGTGTGTGTGTGTGTGTGTGTGTGTGTGTGTGTGTGCTATCTATGGCATCTAACAGAGCATCAGGCATATGGTATAGTCAATGGTGTGAATAATTTCTCAATGCCCACTTGGCATGGAAAACAAATGATGTTATACACACAGGAAGCAGAGCTAAGTGATAAAACTATAGCAAATATTCATTAGAGTCTTACAGTGTGCTACTCTGGTACTATTCACAGTCTCCCTAATTTTCACAGCAACCTCTAAGTTGGATACCATCTCCATTTTACAGATGAGCAAACATAGTGTTGGCAAAATTAAATTACTTGGTAAAAATCCAGGCTCTGATTTAAAAGTAAAATCACCGTTTGATGACATAGATCTGGTTTCCATGTCTACATCATTACTGTTCTAGATTGCCTTTTGTGCCTCTGAATTAGCTCAGTAACAAGCAGTTTTGAGCCCCAAAGCCAGGCAGTCAGGCTACCTAAATATAGCAGCTAGAGACTACTTCTTGTCCCCTCGTAAATTAGTGCAGAAAACATTATTACCCTTAAAAGAATCGTGTGGTAAGAGTGTGTTTAGTTTTGTAAGAAATCACAAAACTGTTTTCCAAAATGGCTCTACTCTTTTGCATTCCCACCAGCAATTGAGGAGAGTTTCTTATGCTCCACATCCTCAGCAGCGTTTGCTGTGGTCAGTGTTATGAGTTTTCGTCATTCTAATAGGTGTGTAGCAGTATCTCATTATTGTTTTAATTTGCATTTCTCTGATGGCGTATGATGTCATATTCTTATTTGCAATCTGCATATCTTCTTTGGTGGGGTGTCTGTTAAGGTCTTTGGCTCATTTTTTTAATTGAGTTGTTAGTTTTCTTATTATTGAGTTTTATTAGTTTATTATATATTTTTGTGAACAACCCTTTATCAGATGTCTCTTTTGCAAAATTTTATCTCAGGCCATGGCTTGTCTACTCATTCTCTTGACAATGTCATTCACAGAGCTGAAGTTTTTAATTTTAATGAAGTCCAATTTATCAATTATTTCTTTCATGGATCATGCCTTTGGTGTTGTTCCTAAAAAAATCATTGTCATACCCAAGCTCATGTAGGTTTTTTGTATGTTTTTTTCTTATCTTCAAAGAGTTTTATACCTTTACATTCCATATTTAGGTCTGTGGTCCATTTTGAGTTAATTTTTTTGAAGAGTGTTAGGTCTCTATCTACATTTTTTTTTTTTTTTTTTTGCATGTCGATGTGTAGTAGTTCCAGCATCATTTCCTGAAAAGACTGCCAATTAATTGCTCCATTGTATTGCTTTTTCTGTTTTGTCAAAGGTCATATGACTATTTATGGGGTCTATTTATGAGCTCTTTATTTTGTCCCATTGATCAATTTTCTTTTTTTTCCCAATAACACACTGCCTGGATTTCTATAACTTTACAGTAAGTTTTAAAAAGTTGGGCAGTATTGGTCCTCCAACCTTGTTCTTGTCCTTCAATGTTGTGGTGATTATTCTGGGTCTTTTTCCTCTCCATATAAACTATGGAATTAATTTATCAATAATCATAAAATAAGTTACTGGGGTTTTGATTGGGATTGCATTGAATCTATAGATCAAGTTGAGAAGATCTGGCATCTTAACTATATTGAGTCTTCCTATTCTTGAAAATCGATTATCTCCATTTATTCATCTGCTTTGATTTCTTTCATCAGAGTTTTGTAGTTTCCCTCAGATAGATCTTCTATATATTTTGTTAGATTTATATCTAAGCAATTTATTTGAAGGGGTGCTGATGTTAATGGTATTGTGCTATTAATTTTAAATTTCATTTGTTAATTTCATATATATAGGAACAAGATTTATTTGTGTAAATAACCTTATAACCTGCAATATTGCTATAATCACTTACGTAATAATTCCAGGAGGATTTTGTTGTTGTTTCTGTTGTTATTTGGGATTTTTTAGGTTGATGATTATCTGCAAACAATGATCTTTATTTCTTCCTTCACAATCTCTATGCCTTTCATTTCCTTTTTCTTTCTTTTGCATTAGCTAGACTTCAGTGCAGTGTTGAAAAGGAATGGTAAGAGGAGTGGTAAGTGATAAGACATCCTTGTCTGGTATTTGATCTTAATAAGAAAGCTTCATATTTCTCACCATTAAATACGATGTTAATTATAGGTTTATTGTAGATTGTTTTTATCAAGTTGAGGAAGTTCTCCTGTATTGCTAATTTACTGAGAGTTTTTATCATTAATAAGTACTGGACTCGGTCGATCACTTTCTCTGAATATATTGATATGATCATGCCATTTTTCCTTTTTTAGTCTGTTGATGTGATAGAATACATTAATTGATTTTTGAATGTTGAACTAGCCTTGCATAACTGGCATAAATCCCACTTGATCATAGTGTATAAATTTGTTGTACATTGTTGGATTTGATTTGCTAATACTCTGTTGGGATTTTTTTTTTTTCATCTGTGTTCATGAGAAACACTAGTTTGTAGTTTTCTTATAACGTCTTTGTGTGGTTTTCGTATTACGATAACGCTGGCCTCATAGAATGAGTTTAGAAGCATTCCCTCTGCTTCTATTCTCTGAAGGAGATTGCAGAGAATTGTTATACATTCTTCCTTAAATGTTTGGTAGAATCCACCAGTGAACCCATCTGGGCCTGCGTTTACTAAACTGTTGTCTGTGTCTGTGAATTGTTGTTTCTTTGTTTGTTACTCTGGTTCATTTGTTGCTTTCAGTTTTGTATCCCACATATGAGTAAAGTCATATGGTTCTCAACTTTTTCTGTCTGACTTATTTTGCTTAGTATAATAATCTCAAAATACATCAATGTTGTCACAAATGGCAGTATTTCATCTTTTCTTATGGCAGAGTAGTCTTCCATTATGTATATATACCACATCTTATATATCTATTCATCTGTCAAAGAACACTTTGGTTGTTTCCATGTCTTGGCCACTGTACATAATGCTGCAGTGAACATTGGAGTACATATATCCTTATGGATATATGTTTATGAATAAACGCTTTCAGATTTTTTTGGGTAGATATCCAGGAGAGGGATTGCTGGGTCATATGGTAATTCTATTCTTAATTTTTTGAGGGATCTCCATACTGTTTCCATAGTGTCTGTACTAATTTTCATTTTGCCCACAGTGTATGAGGGTTCTTTTTCTCTACAGCCTCTCCAACACCTATTATTATTTGTATTGTTGATGATAGTCATTCTAACATGTGTGAGGTGATATCGTTGTGGTTTTTGTTTGCATTTCCCTAACAGCTATTGAAGTTGAGCATCTTTAATACACCTGTTGGGCATTTGTATGTCTTCTTGAGAGAAGTTTCTGCTCATGTCCTCTGCCCATTTTTTAATTGGATTGTTTGTTTTTTTGTTGTTATTGAGTTGTATGAGTTATTTATATATTTTAGATATTAGTCCCTTATCTTATTGCAAGTATCTTCTCCTATTTGATTGCAATGGGCAGATAATTTTTGACAAAGGAGCCTAAAACATGCAGTGGAGAAAAGAAAGCCTCTTCTTAAATGGTGCTGGGAAAACTGGAAAGCCACATGGAAAAGACTGAAACTAGACTGCTGTCTATTACCATATACCAAAATTAACACAAAATGGATGAAAGACCTAAACATAAGACCTGAAACAAGAAACTGCATAGATGAAAACATAGGCACTAAACTTATGGACCTCAGGTTCAAAGAGGATTTTATGAATTTGACCTCAAAGTCAAAGAAAGTAAAAGCTAAAATAAATGAGTGGGACCATATCAAACTAAAAAGCTTCTGCACAGCAAAAGAAACCATAGCTTCTAATCTTTTCATATAGCATACATATATCCTTTACCATTGAGATATAGAGATGGTACAAAGAATTCCCTAAAGAGATATAGTTACTTTTCATTGTTCTGACAATGTACGATTATACTACTCTGGAAACTTTCGTTAAACTGAACTTCAGATTATTAGTTGAATTAAAAACTTTGAATATAATTTTATTAGAATATATATGTGTGTGTATATATGTATTTATATACATATATATGCATATATACATGTATGTGTGTGTATATATATATATATATATATATATATATATATATATATATATGTAACTGGGAAAGCTTTGATCTCAAAAGACCATTAAAAGTAAATTTTATAGAATCATTTTGAAATACTGTTATGTGAGATGTCCAGTAATTTTTGTACTTAGAAAAGTAAATTACTCTTAGAATTTTAGAGTTGGAATGTTCTTGGAAATAATGTACACTGATCCTCCAGTTGGTTTAATGTAATACACTAAGAAGTTATCATTTTCAGTAAGATCAATAAATACTATTATATGAAGGATCAAAAGTAATAGAAGTCAGAATGCTTTGCTTATTCTATTTTCATAACCAATATGGCCCAATGAAATGTTATTTGTAGTGCACCAATAATTATTTAAGACATAAAATTTCCTGATACTAGTTTGACTCTGAACTACAACCATCTTAATGCTCACTTTGATTTAAAAAAGAAAAGGAAAAATAAAAAAAAAGTTGGTCCCTAGTGATGTTTCTAAGCTGTGTAAAAACCAAAGATGTTTTGTTCTTTAAAAATGTTATTTGTTCAGTAATGCATTATTATAGGAGAGGAAAAGGAATAACACTGGAGAAGCAGTGCAGTGTTTGAGAGCAGAGAATGTACCATGAGGATACCAGGGTTTCAATCCTGGATTCACCACTTGCTTGTTTGGCAAGTTATTTCAACTTCTTGGGACCTCAGCTTTTTATATGTCAAACGTGCATAATGATAGAATCTACTTCACAATGTAATGCAAATAATTTATTATATACAAAACAGAGAGAATAGTGCCTGGCACGTGGTAAGCACTATGTGTATGCCTGTCATAATCATTCTGTGTGGGGACAGAACTGAACACAAAGTTTTTTAGCTTGCTTTGAAAATTATGTCAATAATAAGGCATGGCATATTGTTACTGGCATAGCACTTAATGGGTTAGGAGGGTTTAGAAAACAGGGTAGAATATCCTGGGCATGGCTCGTGTGTGTGTTTTATATACTTGTATATATAGTCCGTATTCTCTTTTGAGTGAAGTGGAATGGGGCCTAGCTTCGCCTTTATTCCTGTTTGATTTCTCAATTTCCATACATCTCAGCTCTTCTACTTTATGCCATCTACCTCATCCTGGTTCTGGCAAAGACAATTTCAAAAAGAAAAGCTGAATAACCACAATATGTAATGATTAATAGTTGTTTTTACTCCACTTGGATATGCAAATGGCACACATAATTTGTGCTGACCAGCATTCACAAGAAAGATCAGAACTATGTGTAGAAAATTTTAGTTGATACAAACCATTTATGAAATTTTATTCCTGAAATTTTAACTTGCATAATTTTTATTGGTGGTATCACAATTCTAATTGTTTTATATCAGTACAATTATACATAGTTATTACAATATAATGTGGATGAATGTATTGGTGATGATAACTAATTTTATTTTGTCATAATACTTGACTAATGAAACATTTTAATAGACTCCTTTTTAAGCTTCAAAATAGTGATTTGTTTTCAGGAACATTGAAAATAAGTTCTCTTAGATTTTGTCAATGATACATCTGATAAAGGGTTAATATCCAAAAGTTATAAAAAAACTCATTCAACTCAACACCAAAAAAACAACCCAATTATAAAATGGGCAGAGGACATGCAGAGACATTTTTCTAAAGAGGACGTACAGATGGCAAACAGATATAGGAAAAAACGCTCAACCTCACATATCATTTGAGAAATGCAAATAGAAAGCACAATGAGATACCACCTCACCCCAGTCAGAATGGCTATCATCAGTAAATCAACAAACAACAAGTGCTGGCGAGGATGTGGAGAAAAGGGAACCGTGGTGCACTGTTGGTAGGATTGCAGATTGGTGCAGCCACTACGGAAAACAGTATGGAGGTATCTCAAACAATTGGAAATAGAACTGTCCTATGACCCAGCAATTCCACTCTTAGGTATCTATCCATAGAAATCCATAACACTAATTTGAAAAAAAAAAATAGGCACCCCTATTTTTACTGTAGTGCTATTCACAATAGCCAAGACATGGAAACAACCGAAATGCCCATCAGTAGATGACTGGGTTAAGAAACTGTGATACATTTATACAATGGAGTATTATTACTCAGCCATAAAAAGGAATGAAATCTTACCATTTGCAGTGATATAGATGAATCTAGAGAACATTATGCTAAGTGAAATAAGTAAGTCAGGGAAAGACAAATACCATATGTCTCACTTATATGTGGAATCTAAAGAACAGAAAAAATGAACAAACTAATCTGAAACAGTCTCACAGATATAGAGGAAATACTGAGGGTTGCTAGATGGGAAGGGGGTGATGATGAGGAAGAAGGTAAGGGGATTAGAAAGAACAATCAGTAAGCACAAAATTGCCATGGCGATATGAAAGACAGTTTTGGGAATATAATCAATAATGTTGTAGAGATTTTGTAAGGTATTTGATGGATACTTGTCTTATTAGGGAGACCACTTCATGGACAGTGTAGGTACCGACCACTGCAGTGTGCACCTGAAGCTGAATAATAATGAAGGCCAACTATAATTTATGTATATATATATATATATATATATATTCACAGGATGTGGAATACAGAATAAGGAATAGAGTCAATGGAACTGTAAAACTAGTATGTGATATCAGAGGGGTAGTAGATTGGGGGAGGGGGTTATCACTCTGTGAGGGGTATAAATGTCTGACTATTACATTGTTTTATACACCTGAAACTAATAGTAAAAATAAATAAATAAAAAAGGAAATAACTTCTCTTAAGAAACTAGTTTTTTAAACTCTTTATTGATATAAAACTTGCATTCCACAGAATTCACTCATTTAAAATACTAATTCAGTAGTTTTAGTAGAGTCCACAAATGTGCAACCATTGCCACATCCTAATTTTAGAACACAGAACACTTTCATCAACCCCCAAAAAAACTCTATGCCCATTAACAGTCACTCTTCATCTCGTTCTATCCAAGTCCTCCAGCGCTATACAACCAAAATCGATTTGTCTACTCTGAGTTTTTCATATAAATGAAATCATACAGTATATGGTCTTTTTGACTGACTTTTTTCACTTAGCATAGTAAGAAACTTGTGGGATTCAAAAGATGTTATTCCTATAAAAGAAAAGGATGTTCATTAAGTATATAGTATATTCAATGTAATGCAATCACCCAAAGAAAACATTTGTTTTTTATTGTTTGGCCATGTCATATTTTGGTTCTTTTCCATGTTTTAAAATATAATGCTATATTTGAAATAACAGTTTTTATTACCCTGAACTTTTGATTATGCAAACTGATGGAGGGCAATCGTGGCATAGCTAATGCTTAAGTCATTTACATTTACCATTACATTATTGGTGTGCAGTTTTGGCAGCATGTGTGCTTGATTAACTGTTCAGTTAGAGTCATATCGAAATTACTTTGAATTCCCCTAGAATATGCCAACTAGAAGCAGTTAGAGATTGATCTGAAGTGTCATACAAGCAGAAGTCAGCCTAAGATTAAAGCCTCATAAGTATTCCACAATGCAAACAATCTAACTATGGATAAGTAATTTTGACTGCATGTTGTATAACACCTTTGTTAAATATAGAAAGATACAAGCATTAACACAAAATTGAACGGAAATTTTAATCTTGAATTAATGAATTTTATGGTGATTTTTATAATTAAGAGAATATTCTTGGGATCTGTGTTATATAAAGAGGTTTTTGTGGAAATTTGATATAATTTATTCTCCTAGATGGAAATAATAATTGTAATAATAATGATGACAGTGGTAATAATAATAAAGCTGACATTTATTGAGTATTTATACATGCCAGGTACTTCTCTAAAAGATTTATATGCATTCACTAGTTTAGTCCTCACCACAATGCCACAAGAGACACAAAGATGAGAAAGAGACTTGCCTATGGACCCGTAACAGGCATTGGTATATGTACCACTTTTCTTATTTTAATTCCACACTTTGACTTTCGATGTGTTTTTGACATAGGGAAATTGAATTATTAACAATTATTTTCTGCAGTGAAAAATGCACCAATAGAATTCCTTATTTCCTTTTGAAAGAAACGTGGGAACCAGAGGAATAGATAACCAGTGTTTTATAAGGAAAAATTCACAAAAAGGATGGACAATTCTTGTCCCAATAAAGATACTTCTTAAAACATAAAATGGTTTTAAAAGCCTCTTAATACAAAAATAAAAATAAAAAATGTATTTTCAGTCAGGTATTTTTAATCTCAATTTTAATTATTCTGAGTTTCAGGGCTAGCAAAAATAATAATAATAATAATAATAATAATAATAATAATAATAATAATAAATTCTAGTCACTTCTTTTATTTTTAACAGAGTTGGAATTAGTTTGAGAGCCTTCTTTTTTAATGCCTCAGTATTACATAATCGGAAAGTGTGTGACTAAGAAATATTGTTAACCTTGAATAAGAATGCCATGTAGTACAAAGATGTAACGGCAACTGAGATTTCACTAACCCACAAAGTTATGGGTCACTTACCACAAATTGGAGACCTTTTAGACGAAAATTTTCCCGCTTAATAGCAGTAAATGCTCCCATTCAGTCTATCCTTCTTCTATCTGTCAGATCACCAAAATATAAAGATATATGTACATATATATCTTTTAGTAAATATCTGATGTATTGTGTACATATTAATTTAGGTAGAATGCAATAGATTGTTTAATAAATACTATTTCATATATTTTATGATATCTATACAGAATACAGAATAGCTAAAACTGAAATGAGGCTATTTGGCCTATGTAGCCCAATTGAGCCCAAGTCTTGATTTAACACATAAATTTTGAAAAGTCTTTGGGATAATATAAGAAACACCTAAATTTTGGAAATTACTTTGATATCAGTCTTAAAAAATAGCTACTATTGAGAGACAATGTTTTAGAAATAATTTTGTTAAATTCTATTAGTGTAGTTGTATAAAGTCAATCAACTGAAAGAATCACTTCCAAATATTTCTGATTAACGAGGAGCTGAACTACAACTCAATAAAGGACAAGTAATCATTGGTAATGAGAAAATATATAACAACAATCCCCATTCCATATTGTTACAGTGTATCGGATACTGATAAAGTACCCCTTTCTATACTGAATTGCTTATAATGGATAACTAACATAAAAATATAATTAGTAATTTATGTGTGTATGCATATGTGTGTGTATGCATGTCCATTGTAAAAGCCTTAAACTAAGTAAGTAGCACAGAAATAATGAATTTTCAGAATAAATATTTCCAGGCATTGGTTTCATAATACATTCTCTTTTGATTAACCATTGACAAATTTAAGTGAATATTTTAGGTTTGAAATGCCTGGAAGTTGGCACCTTCTGCAAAAATAGTAACTTATATTTGTTCAATTGTTTTGCAATCAACTCCTAACTACTAATAGCATGGAAGTAACAAGGATATGGTTAAGTAACTTAAAATTGCTAGTTTTTAAATTGATAAGGAAGGACACATTTTAATAACATATTTAGAAAACATAGGAACAAGGAGTAAATATTTTATTAATTTGGAAATACAAATAAAATATACAGCACATGGTTTATGAATAACATGGATAACACATTATCACGTCTGTATTCAAGAGGAACATAAGCATAAATATGCCTACTACCCTAGTACTTAGGGATCTTGTTTAGTGATATATTTAGGAATCTTACTGATCTTAATTTTCTAGCTCTCTTGGGAAAAATAGTTATTCTTTCCCCTGGGAAGACAGAAGATACTCTTTTATGCTATGATGTTTGGGTAGAAGAGAAATAATGAAAATGTATCAGGAAACAGTTGGTTTTGGATCATATAATCTTATAAGACAGGATAAATTGTCATATAATTGACATTTATGAAATGACAACTATGCGCAAACCGTTATGCTCATTGCTTTAAATACCTTAAATCATAAGTTAACATCACTGAAGAGAATCCAGTTTCATAGCAGTTGGGTAGATGGTTTGTTTATTTATTTGTTTGTTTGTTTATTGATTGATTGATTACAAGGAGGGAATTAGTTTATATGCCAGTGTATTAACTTTTGACTGGAACAAGTATAGGAAAGTTAAGAGTAACTATAACAATGTGAGATGTGAAGGTAGATAAATTCATTTTAAAAGGTGAACTGTTATAACTTTAGTAAACTTTTTACATTTAGTGAATAGTAAAACAATGCTTCCCATCAATGTTTAAAATACTAAATCTTATTTTTAAAAACTCGCTGGAAAACCTAATACACACTGTTGATGCTGCTTTTAACAGGTGTTGATTAATAACTGGCTTATAATAGTTATACAATCTAATATTGAGTGAATGGAATAAGATATTTCTGTACTGTGAAATTGATTATACTCCAATACAGTTTTTGTTTTCAAACTGGCTTTGAGAATTTAATCATAACAGGATGCTTCCAGCAGACAACACTTAATTTCCTAACATACAAGAATAGCCCATGAGCATCTTGGATAAAAATTGGCTTGAAGAGGGAGTTACTATACAGAGGGAGTTTTAGTAATATATAGCAGCCACAACATCAGTATCTTTATTTATAGGTTGCAAACTAGTAGTAAACAATCCTTTTTCTCATCTGATTTTTCATTTTGTTATGTGAGGAAATTTCTATGAACTTATTTTACAAAATAAATACTTTCAACAATCAGTGCACTATGATTAATAACAACTTGCTCACAACCAGTTTCCCAACTGATGACACAGCAGCATACCAAGAGGGTTGATGTACACATCTCAGTTACAAATTGTCATTATCAAAATTGAATAATGTCTAGATTACACAAAGTTAATATCCAAGAATGGATTGTGGAGTGTTCTGATAGCAGGGACTCTAACTTTCTCTTTTGCTCCCTGAGGTGTAAATGGCCTAGTGACAATGTAAGATGTTTATATGAACCACATACAACTGCTCTGTCTTAAGCCAAGCTTTAGGCAGTTAATGCGCTACCTGATTAAAGTATCAAAACTTACAAATATATAAACACAGAGTATTCTTTCAGTTACTCTGTTTTGATTCTTCCTTGCAGTCATAGAGTGTTGATCATCCAGAAGTAACTAAGAATATTTCAACTCGGTCATAATAATTAATGATCTGATAAAGTAAAAATAAAAATCAACTGATAATAAATTTCCTTGTATACATAAAGAATAGATATGGATCAAATTACATATTTGCAAAGCATATACAAGAAAAAGAAACAGCATTTTTAATAAAGGAATTCACACTACAAATTTAAATAATATTTTATAGCAATGCAAGATACATATGCCTATACCTATCAGCTCATGGACAGTGAGATACAGAGATAGAAGAATAATAAACATAAGTACAGCTGAACCTTGTGCAGTGTCTATAACAATATTGTAATACATAGGTATAGTCAAGTCTTGATTATATGCATATATCTTTTCATGATCAATTTTAATTTAATTCTGGGATAGTTAGCCCTAAACATGAAATATATTTCTGGCATACTTATCACCATTTCCCGACTTGCCTGTGCTTAGAAGACTGCAAGGCAATTTAGTATTTCCAAAGCAAAACACAGTTACAAAAATTCAAAATCTGCCATTCGGTATTATCTCTATACTTCTCCCTACATTAACAGAAAAAATTGAATTGATGTCTGTTGCTGACTCTTCCAGAATTGTGGTTTCAGTATTGATGAGTGATTTCATGGCTATATTAGCCAGTCAGAATAAATGTTATATAGTAAATAAATAAATAGTATCACTATTAATTTCCTGTTTTATTACTATTTTTCTTATTTCATAAAATTGTACACTTTACATTAAAGTGAGAATCCATATTATGATGCTTATTTTACTCATGAAGAGACTGAGACTCACAGGTTAACATCCATGACTGACTAAAGTACACCTTGTAGGTAGCACATCTGAGGGAACTCAGTTCTTCCCATACTTAATGCAATCTATCCAACAATAAATCAGTAAATATTTATAGCATATCCAATATGTTCCTGGCTCTGGGATACTTATCTGCCATTACAAGAGTCAGAGAACTAAAAAGTGAGCAAATAAATACAGGATATAATTACATATTGAAATACATACATACATTGAAGAAAAGAAGGTGACCTGTGAAAGTGTAATTGACAGGAGAGGTAGTGGACATGCTACTCTTAGTCGAATAAGCATTTTCTCAAGGAGGTGATATTTGGTGTAAACACTGAAAGACATAAAGGAATAGACCATCAAAAGAATGGGGAGGGACCATTCTACACAAAAGGAATAGGAAATGGAAGGGCACAAGGTTAAGAAAACTTGCTGATTTCCAGAAACAGAAAATACTTGTAAATTAACATGATGATTGTAATGATGGCTGGCTTAATAAGAGATGAAATGAAGAAGTAGGCAGGGGCCAGATCTTTAAAGCACTTTATGCTTTAGTGAAAATTTAGTTTTTTAGTTAAAATTTGTATTTTATTCTAAGTGAAGTGGGCCTCTTCTAAAGAGCCTTAAGCATACATTATTCAATTTGATTATTAGAGAACATTCTAGCTGCAATGTGAACAACAAATTGTAGGAAAGTGGGAATGAAAGTCATTGTTGTAATTTAGGTGTGAAATCATTATGATTCAGACTAAAGTGTTTGTAGTGGAGTTAGAGAATAGTGGACATGTTCAAAATATATATTTGGATTTAAAAATCAATAGAATTTGCTGATAAATGGGATACGGAGAGGGAAAGAAAAGGAGAAATCAATGATGATTTTCGCATTTCCAGTCTGAGCAATTGTGTAGACTGTCATGCTATTTATTGGGATAGAAAGACTAGGAAAGAAATAGAAGTAGGAAGAGTAATAAAGAATTATTTTCACAGTGTGTGAAATTTGAGATGCCAGGTAAACACTCAAGAGGAAATTTCAGTGTCACCTGGAAGCTCAGAGAAAGAGAGGGAAATCCTGGTATAAGTTATATATTTAGTGGTATTGCTAGACATAGGCCTCAGCAAGATCACCAAGGGAGAGTCTATATAAAGAAGAGAAGAAGATTTAGGACCAATCCATGGGGAATTTGCAGTTACAGTCTGGCTATGGAAGGACACCCCGGAGAGGATAGTGAGAAGGACTAGCTGGTAACCAAGGAGCATGACCAAAAGAAAGGAATATTTATTAAAAGAGGGCAGTGAAATGATGTAGACTACTGCTACTGGTTAGAAAAGCTCTATTATCATTAAGAGGGCAACAGTAATTTGCAAGAAAGAATACATGTTCTGAAATATTCAAAATCACTACCTGCCAAAGGCCTCAACAGTGCTATGGAATTAAGGTGTTTTCCTTTTAAAACGAAAACTTAAAATAGTTAAGTTCGTTCTCATATCTCTGTACTTATAGTAAAACATATATATTTTTTAATTCCTTGGTCATCAAAAAGTCTGATTTTATCAATTTGAGGACATTAGCATCAAACTATTATATAACTGAGCTCTGACAGTCTCATTTCCATATTGTCAGATGCTCTAAATGCTTTTCTTCATTGACTCTCCCCTCATTGGCCTAGAACAGTTATTTATGCACAAACTTCTACCTCAGTTTGTTTCCTAACCTCCATCCCGTCTTTCTGCTCATTTTCTTCAAGAGCCATGACAATAGAAAGTGCATTATTCTTGCTCACTGTTATAATTCCACTGCCAGCACAATGTCTGAAATATTGTAAACATTCCAACAAAATATTTGGTAGGGAACTTATTTCCATTCCTGCTGTTCTTGCTTTTACTCCTACTTTGCTTCTTTGTCTGATTATCCTGTTTAAAGTTCTCCAGTGGTCTGATCTAGGCTTTGAGGGACTTCACTGGATTATTTCATTTCCCCAACAGGGATAAAATAAATTATGCACGCATGCTGCTATTATAGGACTGCACTTTAACAGAAAGCACCAGTGCCCATGGATTAAAAAGAAGGGAGGGGTATAGAAAAGAGTACAACCCATCATTTCATCTCTAACATATTAATTATTGTGCTTTTTTCTAAATCATATAAATTACTTTGTATTTGTGCTATCCAACATGATAGCCACTATACATATGTAGTTATACAGCACTTGAAATGTGGCTAGTACAAATTGAGATATGCCATAAGTATAAAATACACTAGATTTGGTGAGAATACTAACAAAAGGATGTAAAATGTCTCATTATCAAAAGTACAGTGATTATATACTGAAGTGCTATTATTTTCAATATATGTGTCTTAATAAAATAAATTAGTAAAATTAATCACGTCTTTTAAAAAGATGGTTTAATGTAGATATCAAAAAATTAAAATTATATCTCTGGCTCTCATTATATTTCCTTGAACCGCTGTTTTGTACTTTTGATCCACAAAGCAAGGACCTTAAAGCACAGCACAGGTGTTACCTAGCATATTGTCAGATATACAGAATCTCAGGGCCTGTTCCAGAATCAAAATCCACTTTGAACAATATCCCCAGGTAATTTTTATTCATGCTGAAGTTTGAAAATCTCCACCATATATACATACATATATATATATATATATATATATATATATATATATATATATTTATTTATTTATTTATTTATTTATTTATATATATGTAGTTGCTGCCTCCAAAGAGCAAGGTGTGATTATGCCATTGAATAATGACATAGCCTACCTCATTTCCTATGTAATTCAGACTGAAATTTAAAAATTGCAAATCCTATAGTGATGCACAGAAAGGTTAATATCAAGTGTGAATCCAGCTTGCAAGCCGTAGTTCTGCATTTTCCATTACAAGGGTTCATGTGCCATACTTTGGAATGAGTGCAAGCAAAAGCAGCTCGCACTGCTTCTGCATTTTGTTACCTGGAGATATTTGCATTTAGCACATTTAGCTCAGCTGGCACTTATAAAAAGCCATTGCCAGAATGCCTGAGAAATTTAGTCCCTTGTACAATACTTGGAGTGGTCAGCAAGAATGCTAGCAGGCAACATCCCATTTCTGGAGTTAATCTGCTTTATCACAACAGTGTAATTTAAAAGAGCTTTGTCTGGCAGGAATCTGTTTTTGTTGGTGTTGTGATTTTTCCAGCTTATATGTTACTCTCATACCAATTTTCACTTTAAATATACTACGTTGACTTTTATATAAATATGATTTTTATGAGCATGTTAAATTAAATACTGCTGTGATAATGTCTAGAACCCCTTTTTTAATTATTAGATCTTTACATTTTATTTAGTCTTTTTTGTAGGCTCTTGATTTTTGTAGATAGGGAGAGTAGTATAGCTTTTTGAAAATATTAAATTGTATGTGAACATTTGCTTGTCATCTAAATATTTAGTTGAGGTTCAAAAATCTTCATGTAAAGTAGTATAAAATTAAATAGTTAATTTATTAATTGACATTATACCGTTGCCCCTGAAAAGCATTGAAGGTAATTTTTGTTTTTCCAGATAATATTTTTTCATTTAAAATCATTCAGCATTTAGACAAAAGGAGCCACATTTGCACTCCACCTTCTTTTCAAGTTGAATTATATTGAAATAAATGAAAAATATAGTTAGAAACACTACTGCTAGAATATTCAAGAATTATTTATTTGCTATTATGCAAGGGAGATTCGTATTTATCAAATACCTTTTTAGAAGTCAGAACTAAATTTGAAGAGCCAGACTTTTTATTTGCTTTGTTTCTCACAGTACCATAAATGTGCAAAACAACTTCACTCCTAGAAAAATAAAATCTTATTCTTCATACATATTGCATCAATGCTATAAACACTGAAAATTATAAGAACTATGTTTAATTTAGAGAAGCATTGAGAAATTATTTGAAACATAATATAAATATAATCAAATCATTAGTAAGGAAGGGCAAATAATATAGCATTTGAAAATGAGGTCAGTTATTCCCCAAATATATAGTAGTGATCCATTTTGTGTTCTTTGCCTCCAATACGCAAGACACAGTTCCTATGTTGTTTTACTTAGTTTTTATAGTTTGTCTCCAAGATAGATATCTTTATCCCTGAATTTCAGAAAAATCAAGTAAATTAACCAAGAGCATACAGCTAAGTGAAACAGAAAGTATAATTCACGTCTGTCTGATTCCAAGGTTTATGATTGGTGTATTAGCAGTGCCTCAATAAGAGTCAAAATTCAATATTTCTTTGGTTTTAGCATCATTTTTTTAATCTTTCAGGTGAACAGGTATAATTCATCAAGGTTTCCTGGTGGTTTTGTCTGTGCATGCGTGTATGTGCATGTCTTAAGTTACTGACAATTACAATGGTATAATTATTTTATTTTTCATAAAATGTAAAAATCACTGCCCAATCATTGATTTAAACACCCTGTGACCTCATAACCACTGGATCCCGCATATATCCAAGTGAATATGTATGTATTATTGATAATTATTTTATTAACACTAAGAGCAATTATGTGTTTGAGTAATTCTTGTAATTATAATTAGGTGTACTCTGTTTGTAATCATGGAAAGAATCGATCCTCAAAAGATTTAATCAAGGCCAAAAAGATTAAATCTGCAGCTCACCCTTATTCCCAAGTACATTTTATTTTAATATTGTATCTTTATGGATTAAAAGTTAATGTAGTTTCTCAGTGTCTGCATCACCAACAAATAATATAGAGTGTGCTGAATTTATAGGAACTGAAAGCTGGATTTATAGGAACAATTAATATTGCTTATATTTGATATATAAATACATATGATGCTTGCCAAGGGTTCTGCAAAGACATGGTCTTAATAATTCAGGAAATCTTGGGAATATATTCTCTAAAAACACAGCTAATCAATACAATGCAAAGACCAATAACAAAATGAATAGCTTTTTTCTATTATTCTCACATTAACTCTTTGTTGAGCTGTGAAAACTCACATCTATGCAAATCAACAACTGTAAATGGTTTAAGTGTTCAGTGTGGAAGTAAGCATTGCTGAATTTGCCAAGTCCCAGCAATTCTGGTGTATGGAAAATTTAGTTCCGTTTTTACAGAAAAGTATCTTCACAGTATAAAGTACTGTTAAAAAAAGGTGACTCAGGAATCAACACCTACATGTGGTAAGTAGGAGTCTAATTTTTACTCCACTATCCTCCCTTCTCTTTGTTAGATGTGATAATAAACTGTGAAATAGTCAAAATGAGTGGGAGGGAAAAGGATGTGGTTAATTCCCAAATTAGATAATCTCAAATTCAGATTTTTCTACAGTAACAACAGCTATTAATATCAGTGATAAAGATGATATTGCAAAGTTCTACTCCCAATTCAAAAAATACAGTAATGTGAAGAAAACATATCAATTTCTTACAATAGGTTTAGCAAAAGTTAAGATGAGTTCAAATTAATCTATGAAAATGTCACTTTTGCAGTTACTAATATTATGTGAGTGATTAGAAAATTACTTAAATTCTATTGAATAACCTAAGTGCTAAAAACATCAGAATATTTCTTGACACTCCCATTTCAGTAATTTCCACATCTGATTTGTTTCCAAATCCTGATTCTTCTCTTGTCATCTTCATCTTTAGTGCCTTCAGTTTTTTCTCATCTGTCACTTGAATTTTTGCAATAGCCTTCCGCCTGTTTTCACTTTTTCTTTGCTCATTGCATTCTCCATATTGTCCATGGTTATTCAGATTCCATTTATTGTAAAGTTGATATTTCATAGTTTTCTAGCTAAAATCTTATGTAGAGAAATAAATTAATAATACATGTGAAGCACAGCCATGTATCAAGTTTGCAGATAATCACAGAACAAATACCTTTAGTTTTCAACTTAGCAAAGGGTCATTAATTAAGACTCACTAACATTTTTGGGATACAAAAGGTCATAGTATACATCCCGTTCTGAAGCCCTCTAAACAGAAAAGAAGCATGTATCCTCAATGCTAGGAAATGGAAGTGATGAGTCAGCCTCATTGAACTCTGGCAATAGGAAGAGAGCATCTTTTCCATCAGAAATAGGAAAGGAAATCTCCCACCTGTAAAAAGTAAAGGTCACTTCAGGTTTTATCCAGGAGTTCACAGAGACGAGCATATGAACTGAATAAAGTGATTTAGCAAACAAAATAAAGCCATATTAATATGGATAACTTTTTGTGGTAAAGGAAATTCAAAGTGGTACTCTGCTAAGTTTTGATTTTGTAAAGGTAGCCTCATGATGCTTTTACATTATTTGCTATGTCTTATTAATATTTTTGTATTGAGAATCATTAAATAGTTTTTTTATGAATGTATAGTGCATATTGCTTATGAACATTTCTCATTTTCAAATTAAATACAGTCTTGTCAACAAGAAGGGGTGATTTAATATAAAATAAGGGGAAATAGTTATATGGTCTTCTTGATCTGCATTCATTCTTAACTCCACCCCCTTCTTTCCTGAAAATATGACAGGAAAGATATTTATTTGAGATATTTTTATTTCCAGAATGTACGAAGGCAAGATTTTTTGAAGACTTTTTTTTTCCATCCAAAGGGATAAATATTACACTTCTTTCAATACCCAAAGTTGAACTGTAATAGTCCAAAATATTGGAAAAATGTTTCACTGATGAGTAAGTCACATGTTGTCAATCAACCATACATCATTGTCCAGAATTTAAATTTCATGTAGATGTTATGCATCAATTATAGAAGCTGACTGAAATATTATCATAGATTATATATGTGACAGTTTCTACTTCTGAGGAGGAAACATTCATAATGTTTTTTCATTAAAGCAGCTCAAATCACCATCTGCTTAATCCTTACATCCACATGCAGATGACTTATGACCAGTTTTCACAGAATGAAAGAAAAGTAAAAATGTAGCCAGCTAAGGTATGCAGTGATGAAGCAGATAAAAGTGATTTTTATATTTGCTTGGGGACATGGATCAGTTCCCTGAATCTGGTTTGCACTGATCAGTGTCGATTAAATGTAATATCTAAACCTCATTTTTCCAATCTGTATCCTCAGGGGAAAATATCTGAAGAAGAAAAGACTATATTTATAATCCATACCAAGACTATGTTTATAATCCATACCAATATCAAGATGGACTTTGACACATCCAAAAGCAAGAAACCCGAGGAAGGACACTATTTACATTAATAAGAGATAAGCAGTTTTAATGGAGAGCCTCATAAAGATCTACTTTGGGGATTAAATCAACCAATAATCAAAAAGGAGTGAAAAATATGTACTGAGGGTATACTTTACTCCTGTCTTTCTGACATAAGAAAGACAAGTATTAGTTAAGTATCAACTGTTTTATGGTGGCATAGAAACCAAGTAGTAGAGGAATAGTATGAGTTTCCAGTGATTCAGAAAGGAAAAGTACATATGAGAGAAATGGAAGGATAGCAATGTTGCTTTATATGATTTAAGCTGACGTATTATGAAAGTAAATCATCACACTAAGCTTTGGTTCATTATGCAAAAAGATTCCATAACAACATTTTAATTGAATAGAGACCTTACAGATTACCCCATTGAAGTGTCTTATTTTGTAGATGAAAAAACCTGAGAGGTTATATTCCTTGCTCAAAGTCACATGTTGAGTTACCAGAAGATAACTCCATGTTACCACACCTCAGGCCATTGCTCCTTCTTTAAATCCAGTATTGCTTTTTTTATAAGACGCTATGGCCTCAGAAAGACCTCTCTTATCATTGACACAAAATTAAACAGAACTCTGGCAGAAAACCATCCTTACTCTTCTTTCCGTGTACCCTCCTAGCACAGAGACTAAGTGGCCAGTAAGAGATTAAGGAGGGAGCAAGTACGTTTAATCTGCAAGGCTTGACTTATTTCTACTTAATTTATCTATGAAGACACTAACTGGAGGACCATTTCAGTGTTAAAAAGTTGTAGTTGAAATAAATGTAGAAGAAATTAGAAAAATAAAGTATCATCATTAGCAAAGAGCACTGTAATAATTTTTGCACAGAAGATCTACTGACAGATGCTGATATTAGTGGGCAAACATTTGAAGAGACACAGGATATCAGGATATCACTAGAGTCTCAAAGCATCCCCCCCCCCCCATAGGTATTTATCAATTACAAAGAGGAGTAGTGTTACAGTGGAAGAAAGCTATCAAACCGTTGGTTAAGTTTAATAATATCACTAATAAGACATATTAATATCAGGTACCCCTGAGAACTCAAAATTACTTCTGTGGTATTTTATTGCCTAAACTGCATAATGTCAATGTAATTATGAGAAACTAGAATTGAGAGAGCTTCTACAATATAGCTGACCATTATTTATGAAGTGTGAATATCATGAAAGAAAAGGGAAGTCTGAGGAATTGTCAGATTGGAGGAGACTAATAAGACCCAACACTAAGTTCACTGTGGAATCCGGGATTGGATCCTGGATCAGAAAAAGGATATTTTGTGAAAAGCTAGTGAAATTCAAATCAAGTCTGTAGTTTAGCTAATGGTATGGTGGGGCTGGCTTGTACCAGCTGTCACTACTGATTCTGTGCATCTCCTTCCAAGTTCAAGTTTATTAATATGTGTTGGTAGGTAGAAATTAGCCGCAGCAGAAACTCGGACTAATGTAGGCTTCCTTTTTTCTTTTTCTTTATTCTTTTTTCTGTGTGTGTGTGTGTGTTACTGTCACCCACTTAGCTTCAGAACAATCTTCCAGTAGCCTCCTGCAATCTTCCAGGAGTTAATTAAAAAAATAGCATATGTCCTTGAACAGGGTTTAATGATAAAGCTTTAAAGTAGATTTTACAAAGAATGAGGACATTATACTTTTCTGTCTATTTCAAATTGATTCAGATTAATTAACAGGTGTCAAGCACTGATTGTGGCTAACTCTCCTGGTTCCAGAAGGAAAATATTATTATATTACTTTTGCAAATAAGGAATCTGATTCTCTGAGATATTGTGATTTGCCCAAATATTTTACTAATAGAAAATGAATTAAGATTTGAACTTTCTCATTATTTAAAGGCACAGCCAATGTTAATAGTCACAGCACAAGACATAGGGTAACTCTGCATACGGTGTCTTCATGGAGAAATTATAGTTCAGCCTTAGTTATGTGCTCACAATGGAACTGCCAAAACAGTGAGGTTCCCATTGCTTTGCAATTGTTGCTATTAATAAATTATATTAATATTAGAAAAATAATCACAAAATTTTCTTCTAATGATATGATGTGGTTTTGGAAATATTTTATTAATGATTCAACTTAGAAATTGTGTGTGTGTTTTTTGTTGTTGTTGTTGTTGAAAGATTAAAGCAAAAAATTGTACTCCTAGAACTTGGAGAATTCCAACTTCCTTTAATTGTAAGTGTTAAAAATCCAAATACTCTACGGTACTGAGAAAGACACTTATAGCAGAAGGCAATGTTTCATTTGGTATCTGTTAATATTACATAAATGTTATGTGCTGTGCTTCATAATGAGATGATTCAGAGATTTCTGCAATGTAACGTGTTCTGGAGTATATATTGTGTTACAGACTTAAACTTTTACATTAATTGGTTAACCAATTCATTTATTTGATAAGTGTTGGTAATGTATATCTCTGACTGTGGAGTAACACATTACTTCAAAATGCAGGGACTTAAAACAACAAACATTTATTCTCTCACATATCTTGTATGTCGTGAATCAGGAGTGGTTTAGCTGGATGCCTCTGGCTCAGAGTTCGTCACAAAGATCCAGTCAGGGTATAGACAGGGCTGCAGTCATCTCAAGGATCAACTGGAAAAGGATCCACTTCCAAGCTCATGCAGCTGTTTGTAGGCAGGTTTAGTTCCTCATAAACTGTTGAACTAACAGCTTCACTTCTTGCTGAATGGTGGCTAAACACAAACGAGAGCCACTCAATTAGGCAGTTCACAACATAGCAACTATTTTTCATCAGAGCGAGCAAGTGAGACAGCAAGAGAGGGAAAGCAAGACAGAAGCCAGAGTCTTCTTATACCCTAATGTTAGAAGTGTCATCCCATTACTTCTGCCATATTCTATTTATTAGAAACAAGTCACTAGATCCAGCCTTCACTTGAGGAGAGGAGATTACACAAACAGGAATCAGGGGTCACTGGAAGCCATGCTAGAAGCTGCCTGTCACAGTGATTATTAAACTGGATAACCCAATCTATATAGATGCTTTCAGAAATATAAATCATTGTTCTTGTAATGGCTAAGGTTATTATCCCTAGTCTAGTATTCAAAATCTCCAGAAAGATATAGAAAACTGAAGGATAAATTGTAATAACTATGTGACAAATAGTATAATTGTGGAATGAACAAATGCCACAGGAGCCCATAGGGCATGCTCTTCACTCTATTTATATAGGAGCTGTAAGAATGTCTATAGAGAAAAGGCATAACTGATATACAAAGAGAAACAGAGTCACAATTGCATGAAGCTATTTTGCATTTTCCCTGAATATTGATAACATTATTAAATACATTTAGCTCTGCTTCACTGTGTAAACAACAATAGGCTTAAAGTATGTATAAAATTCCCATAGCTTTTTCATATATAGGTATGTGTCTATGTACATATGTGTATGTATGTATATTATGTGTGTGTATGTATACATATGTATGTATGTGTATACACATAAAATCTCACACAGAAGAGAAGGAGAAGGATATGAGGGTATTGCCACCTTGATGAATGATATTCTGACACCTTCACTGTGATGGCCTAACATAAATTAGACTTTCTCAAGGCTTTCAAATTCCAATACAGAATATATGATGGATATTAAGCTGTGAAAGTTAATGTGTAGTTAGTATTTAATGTCATTTTAATAATTATCAACACAACTGCTTTGGTCTGAAATTTTGATCTTATATCAGAGCTACTTTTAATAAAAGGTATCCATTTTATGATTCCAAAATAATTTATACACCAATGCAAGCATCTGCTGCACCAAAGTCCCATAATATTAATCTAATAAATTTTGAGCCAAAATCTTTCATACAATTCATCATAATTTATTTTGGTGACATATACTTATGACTTGCAGGTGCTACATCTCTTTACTGAATAATGTCATGTTTCATAAACTAAGCTAAGGAAGAATATCATTTTATGAAATTCAGTTTATTTTAAATAAATATTGAACATATATTTCGAGATTATAGCAGCATTTATGAGAAAGTTTCACTTTATTAAAAAAATGGTGTGTGGAACTGAAAGAAGAAAAACCTAGATGAGATAAATTTACTGAAACCTGCCTGTAAAGATGGAATGTAGGACTTGTTTGCCTTTGGAAAATATTTTCACAATAAACCAAAATAGACATTTGATAGGAAACACTTGGAAGTGGAAAAAAGCTAAGTTCTTGCTTTAACCTATTTAAAAGTAGCCTGCTTAATGCTGGTATATATCAAAGATATATAAGTCCAAAATAGTGTGGCAATGATATTAAAACATTTTCTGTTATATTATTAATGTGTTGGAAATCGTAAATATCAAGAATGAATGTATTCACGTTAAAAATATTATACTCTAATTCATGATAATTGAAAATGACTGAAGAAAAAGAAAATTAAGTGAAGGCCAATAGTAGTATAGACTCAGAGTATATATAAACTTCTATGGTCTTAATTGAAAGAACAATAGATTACAACTCTAGAAATGGGTTTGATTATTGAAAATATAGAAACAATGTTTTCATTGCTTTTCATAAAAGTAAAAATAAAGTAAAATAAAATAAAGAGCAAAACCACTCAAAAAGTCAAGTCTGAATATATTTTATTTCAAATTATACCATCACAAATTAAGGAATACTATAATAAAATTAATTTTATGAAGACAAAAGTAATAATGATGATGACAATCATATTGAATGTCTCCTCTGTGACAGGAATTATGCTAAACCCTTTATTTATTTTTCCCATTACTGACAACTTTGTAAGGTGAGCATTCTGTAATTTTTTATAGTTTAAAAATACCTATGACTCATAAATATTAAGCAGATAGCTCAAGTCACACAGAGAGTAGGGGTGAAACCCCAGCTTTGTGTAAATTGAAAACTCAGAATCTTTCAATGCTCTTAGAATCATAGGTTAGAATCATTAGTTATAATACTAATGACAATGTTTAAAATGATAAGAAATGCTTTTAAAGGATATATAGAGACTACCAGGACTCTGTAGGCACAAAGTTTCTACGGTCTATATTTGTGAATCTTAGACAAACATATGTAGTAAACAATCAAACTGACAATAACATGAAATCATGAACTGGAATAAATGCGATGTAAATTAGATATCATTAAGTTACAAAGATGATACCGTGGAAACTAAGAGAGCCGTCTCAATGCAAATAATTAATGCTGTTTAACCACCCATAGGGTAAACAGAAAAAGGATCTATTTACTCAAGTTGGTTTTATTTATGAGCAGTGAACAAAATTAAAGAATGTCACTGAGCAGGCAATGATTATAAATCAGAGGAAATGCTTTTCTTAGACCTGTTACACATTTGTGGATCTGAGCTTCTTAAAAAGAATTTCAGAGCTTGCCAAAGGTTGTAGAAAATTAATGAATAAAAACTTAATTTTTAAACAACAAATGTGTATTAGAGAAATGAGAGATACACCTGAAAGCAATTTAGGTCTGAGTACAAATTCACAAAAGTTAGAAATTAAATTCAAATGACATTTTAAAATTCACTCTTAAAAGCAAACAAAAACAACAACACAAAATTTACTACATTACACGATATGTACGAGGTGTAATCAAACGATGTGGTGAATGTTTAAATAATAATAAAAAAATTCATTATAGTAAAAGACACATTGCCATTAATCCCCCTCAGAATACTCCCCCTGGCTTCAAACACACTTATCCCATTGTTATTGCCACTTTCTGAAGCAATTCTGGAAATCCTCTTTCGTGAGTATCTTTAGTTGTCCTGTCTGCCTCGATGTCCTGAATCAATTCAAAACTGATCATTTTGACTTTGGGGATGAACCAGAAGTCACATGATGCCAGATCCAGTGAATAAGTGAGTAAGTGAATAAGGTAGTTGAGACCATACTGTAATGTTTTTATTTGACAGAAATCGCCGTATCAGAAGTAATGTATAACAAGGAACCTTTCCATTGTAATCATAAAATATGGTGAATATTGCTGCTGAGTGCCATCCAACAGAAAGGCAGGGATCTTCAGTACAGGAAGCAGCATGTCAAACCTTAGTGTGTGACAAGTTTCAGCTTGTTAGGTGCAATCAGCTGTGTGTGAGCTACGGTTGAGAGGAGGTGTGTTTTAAATTGTGCTGTAAATCATAGATTACAAACGATACATTAACACGAGATGGTCATATGGTTTCATCCTCCATCATGACAATGCTCCATGTCACACATTGCTTCTGGTACGGCAATTTCTCTCAAATAAAAATACTATGATGTATCTTCATCCACCTTATTCACTAGATCTGGCACCATGTGACTTCCAGCTCTTCCTCAAAGTCAAAATGACCATGAAAAGTAAACATTTTAAATCAATTCAAGACACCAAGGCAGCCACTACAGTGCAAGTAAAGACAATCATGAAACAGGACTTCCAGAACTGTTTCTGAAAGTGGCAAGAATGATGGGATAAGTGTGTTCAAAGTGAGGGGGTGGGTTGTATTTTGTGGGACATAATGGCATTGTTTCTTTAACCGTAATGACTTTTAAATAAAACATTAACTGTATTTTTTATCACATCTCATACTTACATTTTTGAGGTTTTGTTTGTTTGTTTGTTTGTTTGTTTGTTTAATGTAGAAATGTACTTCCTCAATACTCTTTATCCAAATTCTGTGAAGCCAATGGGAGATCCATTGGCAATGTTAAGCTGCAATCTAGTCTTCTAGCCCTACACATTTATAAGAATAAGGAAGTCAGCTGGGATTTTCAAGTATGATGACTCCTTTCCTTTGCAAAATTGTTATCAGGTAGAAGGTAAACCCAGTTTAGATAAATGAAATATTTGTCAGACCAAGAATTTTACATTTTCATAATTTATCTAAGAATGAGCCACTCTCCTAAGGTAAATATGGGACTTAACCACTTTTGTGAGTGGTACAACTGTTACTGCAAAATGATTTGGCAGATTCTAGGGACTCTTCTGAGAGTGGATGATGATCATTGCTTCATGGCAGCGTTAAGATTCCCTTGCTTCACGTTGTCATCACTTCTAAACGCACAAATAATATAAAAGTCCTACTCTGACTACTTGGGTCCCAAATGTGTTGATTGATTTCATAAAATAGCTAAGCACTGATAGTGTTTTTTATGGTTTAGTAATAATATCTGGAATTTGTTTCCTTCATGATTTAATATTCATAAAGCAAAATGTATCTCTATTTTTTCCTAATTTTCAGTGTTACATTTTGCAATTACATTTTGTGATTTCTACATAATTAGGAGTAATTAATGCACATTAGTATAACTCACCTGTATTGTCAGAATTTTTATTTAAGCTAGGATTATACATGGTTATGCATGACTGCTTCTGAGTTTACCTGCAAAATAATGTTTTTTGTAGTCCAGTGAGCAATAAATGCTTTCTACCGCTTCCCTATATTTACCACTAGGTAATGAAATGTCAGAGGTTTGAAGATCATTAAACTTATATTTCATATCCCTTTCAAAATTTGTCACCTTTCCTACTTCTTTGTGCCTTCTCTTTTTTGTTGTGTCTCATAAATTTTTATGACCTCTTTACATTAGAAATCTGTGTGTGTGTGGGTGTATATATATATATATATATATATATATATATATTTATTTTTTTTTTTTTTTCCTTAGAGTTCCACTAGGTACCTTCTAACAGTAATAAAACTCTTGTCACTTTCCATTGCAGCTTCTTTTAGAGTAAGGCTTACTGGCTTCAATCTGCAGCATATTAGATAAAATAATCAGTATGGTCAGGTTGCAAAATTAATTGTAGCATTTGTGCAGCCATGGACTTACAGCATTTTGAGCTTGGAATATATGGACTTGGAGAGATTTGCTGGATTTCTCGAGACTGGGTATTTCCCCCCTCTTTTTGTATCTACTTGATTTTGTATCACCCCCCACCCCCCAAAAAAAAAATTATCCAAGACAATTAGTGTAAAATCCACTTGGCTTTTTTCAAAACACAGAGTATTGTAATTACTAAAAACAATTGAAGTATTTTCAAAAAATTTTCTAGAGAATGTAGTTACCTTCTGAATAAATTCTGATTAATCTTATGTTTGTGAATTTTATGTATGTGCTCATTCCTACTCACCTCTGTTTCTTAGTCTGTACGGACATACAGTGTGATTGTAAGATTTCTATTACAAAACTATTTTAACTATTGAGAATGTGTGATACAATTGTAATGTTACAAATTGATGTCCATGTCCTTTATTTTTTTCTTACTCAATATAGATCAGTTAGCAATGAACCCCATCTCTGACTCCATATGTCTCCTGCAGCCTAATGCTTTTCTAGAGCAAGAAAAAATGCTTCTCAAATATTCCACTTCAACTTGAATATTATATAGTCACTGTGTTGCTTTATTTACATCAGCAATTTGGAGAAAAATGGTTAGGCATTTAAGATAATTATTGTCTGTTGTTTCCCCATGGGTCTCAACTCATTGATTATTGTGTGAAATTTTGATAACTTCAAGGACCACAGAACGTAGAATTAATTCATTTATTCAACTAATATTTGTTGATCATCTGCTATGAGTTTGGCAGGCATTGTGCTGGATCCTACATATAGAGCGCTGTGTAAAATACACAAGAACTTGTGATCATAGAGTTTTGCTATAATTTGTATGTGCTATGAATTACATGTGTTTTGTTTCAAAAGTAAGATAGGCTCTGAATTTTCTCAAGGTAGCTTCAGTAAAGATATTTCAATTGTAAACATTACAAAATTTAACTGCTTTGATTGTTCGATCAACGTGTCACTTCACATGCAGGTAGAAAGAAACCTCTGCTTCTTTCACAGAGGTCTAAGGATACAGTGAGGTTGTACTTAAAACTTGCAAATGGTTGAAGACATTGCCTTTGCAGTTGGAAGGCCTTGGAAAATAATCCAGAATTTCATTTAAAATAAGGAAATTAAAGTAGATGAACAAAGAGAGAGAGAAGAAAGCAAACTGGAATATAGCCAGAATGAAGCACAAAGGAAAGTGTGGCTAGATAAATGGATTTTTAATGTTAAATTTCACTTTGTTGTATAAATTCTGTGATTTTAATAGAAGACATTGATGTCTGAGAAGAATGTCAATTATGTTGTACAGTTTAGAATACCATTATCCTTAATTCTTATATTTTATTGGGTTACTAGAGCTAATCTGATCTTTAAATAAGGAAACATATGGGACTGGGACCCAAAATGGATTAATAACTCAAGAGGATTAAAGGCTGTCTTGGAAAGATATGTGGCACATGATTTCTCACATCAGTGCCAACAAAGACATTTTGGTGTATCCCCTGGATGCAACCAAGTTTTACAGTGAGAATCTGCTGAGTGGGCCCTGGCACTGTGTGTGCTGGAGCCTGTGGCTCACACAAGCTCGGGAGTGCATTTCTCCAAACTCCGTGTTGGGTGACTTAACATTGATAGCCAGCCATGGTGGGAGTATTTGCACCACAAAAATCCGCAAACGCCGCAATTTTTTGCTCCCAGAAAGTCAGTCATTAAACATTATCCAACCTACAGCTGGCCCTGGAGAAATGAAACAGCCTGAAAGAATGGCCCTTTTGCCTTCCCCATCAATTCCTCATGGAAATTGTAGTCAAGGGTAGCATCACAGAACTCAGCTCTGGTCATCTTCTCTACAGACAGAGAACTTTTATTCTTCCCATGTAAGCAAATTCTCTGTTTATCAATAGAGATGAGATTATCTTTCCTCACAGGAAGAGAAATCTCTTTTTCTCCCTGTATCTCTCCCTTTCATATGCGTACATACAGAATGTGTTTTTATGTTTGAGTTGGATTGTAGGCAGGTAGAGTGAGGAGGGAGAAAACTCAACCTTTATTGAGCATTAACCGTTGACAAGCATTGTGCTAGATGCTTTACATATGCTAACTAATTTATATTTTTTATTATTTTTATTTTTGAAACTCAAATAGACCACATCATTCTGAGAAGAGCTAAATCCTGAGAAAAAGAGATATGGAAATTTAATTGATCTTGTAAAGTCAGAGAAGTGATTTCAACAGAAGTGAAGTAATAAGGCAGGGTCTTGGATAATTATATGTAATACTATTAAAATTTAATACATTAAATTTATTGATTTTTCTGAATGATATATGACATTTCCTTTATATCATTTTACATCATCTGGAAATTATTTTGCTATCTGCTACAATATACAAAAATATCTTGGCATAATGAACAATTCTAACATTTTCCCTCTTTTTGACTTCTGGGTGTAATGCTTCAATGTACAAAAATATCTGGGTTTAATGAACAATTCTGACATTTCTCCTCTCTTAGATTTTTGGGGTTTGGAAGACATGATGGTCCATTGCTCATTGCTGTTATATGTAATAACACTTGCCATTTGTTTTAAAAAGATTATGCTATTAAATACATGGTAACATATGACTATGTCATTAAGAAACATTAATTTTACTTCAATTTTTGCTATTAAAATACTTTTTCAATTCTTTGTATCATAGTATCACACAAGACCATGAAGCTCAATCTGAGTCTGGCCTGGCACCTTGGGAAACAAGTTAACTTCACATGGCAGTGTACGTTTGCACTGCACTGTCCATTTTTCTAGTTGCCTGGAGATTGATGAGCTAAAACTTCTCATCCCACGAGTTGGACATGGGGAATGAGAAGCTGGGAGTCAGGAAATCCCAGACTCTTTTAAATCACTCTCATTCCATCCAGTAAATTGCCTTTCTCTGAGATATTTTCAAGTCCTGAAATGAGAATGTACTTCCAAGAGGTCATTACCACTCCTGTGCACCCATCAGAGGAGGTCTAATGTCTTGTAGTGAATATGAAATTCTAAATGCATCGCTATAGGTGTCAGGCTGGCAACAAATGCATTTTCCTTCTCCGGTTGACCCTTTCTGCCCCTGTCTCTAGCATTCTTTTCAGATGGACAGTCATTGAACAGGTTATCCTCTCCAGAGGATTCTCTTATAACAGAGGTGGCTTTTTAAGAGAGAGTCATGCTGCTAAAAATCTGAAAGCTTTGAAAGAGTTTTATATATCATCATACCTTAGCTATGTGCTGTTTGTTGTCTCAGTAATTATAAAGTAATTGTGTTTGATATCTTCTCTCTTAAGATAATATTTATTTTAGGGGCTATGCCAATTAATATTGAGATGTACTGTATGTCACAGTAGGAGTTTTGTAACAACATTTAGGTTTAACACTATTACAAGATAATCATTACTTGGATAGTGAAAGAGCTAGTGTCTTAGGAAGTGTTATCTCCCACGTGAGAGAGATTGAGATCTACTTGTACTGTGTGATCTGAAAGATTGGTATAGATAAATTAGTACAATACAAGGCCTCAAAAGATCTGGGCCCTAATCCTAAGACTCTCCCTAAGTCAAGGTAATCCTGTGACAAAAAATTACCATGGTGGGAGGTGGTAGGCAGCTTCCTGGTGAGATGAGACACTAATAAAGAGATCCTTAAAATTATATATTTTCCACTGATAAAAAGCAAGGGAAAACAATTATTTTACCCTCATACTGAAAGGAAGAGACAGTATAGACAAATGGACAGACATTATGGACAAATGTTTGATAAATTAAGTAATAAAGATGAGTTCTATATATGGTACAATTAAAATATCATACATGAAGCATACACAAGAGTTAGGCATGCACATATTAATTCACCTTATAAAAGATTTCATGGCATTGCATTTATATTAAATAGGAACATCTTTTTTAAAATAGCTAAAATATTATTTTATGTAAGTTTTAATCATAGTCGTTTTATGGTAGAGCAGTGCCTAGATTTAAAATTTCCTCTTGGAATTTTCTTTCAAACTCACATATTCCTAGGATAATCAATATTGATTTATAGAAAAATATAATATATCTTGAGGTCCTTATTAAAATGTTCACACTACATAAAGCAATCTACAGATTCAGTGCAATCCGTATCATAATTTCAATGGTATTTTCACAGAACTAGAGCAAATAACTCTAAAATTTCTATTGAACTATGAACAATCTCAAATAGCCAAAGCAATTCTTAAGAAAGAAGGACAAAGCCAGAGTTATTAAGTGCTCTAATTTCAAACGATACTAGAAAGATATACTAATCAAAACAGTATGCTATTGGCAAAAAAAGAGACACAAAAATCAATGGAACAGAATAAAAAGACCAGAAATAAACCATGTGTATATTGACCAATTAATTTAAAATAAGGAAAGCAAGAATGTACAATGGGGAAGGGATAGTTTCTTCAGTAAATGGTATAGGGAAAACTGGGCTACTACATGCAAAAGAATGAAAGTGGACCACTGTCTTATACCGTATACAAAAATTAACTCAAAATGGGTTAAAGACTTGAATGTAAAACATGAAACCAAAAAAAAAAAAAAAAACTCAGATAAAACCATAGGTGGGCAGCTCCTTAAGATCAGTCTTAGTGATGTTTTTAGGAACTGACTCCAAAAAAAACAAGTGAAAGAAAAGAAAAAAATATATTTCAAATGATATATCTGATAAAGGGTTGATATCCAAAATATATAAAGAACTTATACAACTTAATCACAGCAACAAAAAGCAAACAACCAATCTGATTTAAAAAGGGGATGTGGATAGAGGATCTGAATAGACATTTTTCCAAAGAAGACATACAGATGGCCAACATGAAAAGATGCTAAACATCACTAATCATCATAGAAGTAAAAATTGAAACCACAATGCGATATCACCTCACCCCTGTCAGAATTACTATTATCAAATGGACAAGATAACTGATATTGGTAAGGATGTGGGAAGATAGAACCCTCATACACTGGTGGTGGAAATGTATATAAATCAGTGCAGGTGAAATAGAAAGTAGTATGGAGTTTCCTAAAAAAATTAGAAATAGAACTACCATATCACCTGACACTTCCTCTACTGTGCATCTATTCAAAGATAACAAAAAATACTAATTCGAAAAGTTTTATGCACTCCTACGTTCATAGCAGCATTATTTACAATAGCCAAGATATGGAAACAACCTAGGGTTTGTTGATGGGTGAATGGATAAAGGAGATGTTATATATATATATACATATATATACATATATATGTGTGTGTGTGTGTGTGTGTGTGTGTGTGTGTATATGTATATATATATATATATATATATATATATATATATATATATATATATGTATATATTCAGTGGAATACTACTCAGCCATAAAAATGAATGAAATCTTTCTGTTTTCAAGAACATGGTTGGACATTGAGGGTATAAATGCTAAGTTACATAAGTCAGACAGAGAGACAAATACCACATGATCTCACTTGTATGTGAAATCCAAAAACAAAACAAACAAAACAAAACACAAAACCCAGACTCATAAATACAGAGAACAGATTGCTGATTACCAGAGGGGAGAGGTATCAGGTTGGGAGGGGATGGTTGAAAGGGATTAAAAAACACAAATTTCCACTTATGAAATAACTAATTCATGGGGCTGTAATGTACAACATGGAGAATATAGTCAATAATATTGTATTAACTTTGTAAGGTGACAGATGGTTAACTAGACTTATTGTAGTGGCCATTTTGCAATGTATATAAATGTTGAATGCTATGTTGTTCATCTGAAACTGATATAATATTGTATGTCAAGTATATCTCAATATAAAAATCTAATATCAGATATTCAAAATAAGTTTAAAATTTGACTGAGAATTATTTAATGCTATGAATTGAGCTGTAGGATCAGGATTCTGAGAGCACTTTGGTTTCCCAGGAGATAGAAGAGTCTAGTTTAATATATATGGTCTAATGAACTCTGATTTTTATCGAATACTGGTATCATCCTTTGGCTCAAAGTAGCTTAGTAATGTCAAAATAAATTATTAAAATGTTCTTTAGTTGACAGTTCTTTAACACATAAGAAAACCTTTTAACTATATTGTAGATAAGAATTAGTATTTCGATTTAATAGCATTTACCTATAATAACTTCATATATATGTATATGTATATATACATATACATATACATATATATATACATATACATATACATATACATATATATATATATATATATATATATATATATATTAGTTTATATGCTGTTATACCATAATAAAGAGGCCAACTTTTTTTTTTAATTTTCATCAATTAAATTTGAAAATGAAAGGCTAAAATGGTTTTGCTTTTAATTAAACACTTTGCACTGGATAAAACCATATTTACTTTGGTTTAGTAATGTTAAGCTAGCAAGTATGTGTTTAATATTACATAAGTATTTCAACTTTTCCCCTCTATTTTCAGTATACACATTAACTCCATATTAAAATTGACTCATAATGAGAATGTAAATCCAAGACAAATGTTATATTAAAAAATAAAAATTTTATGGGTAAGCATACAAGTATATTAATTGCCTTTTTTCTTTTATAAAATAAATTCACAGTAAGCCTCATTTCAACACATGTTCTCCTAGCTCATTAACGATTGATAGTACAAGCATATAATATGAGCAAGTGAAGGGGAACCAAAAGATGCAACAGAGCTAAAGAAATTTAGATTAGATTCGTATGTAAAATGAATAATATAGGAATCAAAGTTGCACTATCTGCTAGAATTTAGCATTTATAAAAATGAATAGTGTACTAAATATCTTTGCATAATAGTGAACATGAGTGAACATGTTAGTTGTTAAAATTGCATAAAAACATTGAAAAAAAACACTGTATTTAATTGGCTCTCTGAAAACTATGTAACATTTAGTATTTACAGTATTTGTGTCAGACATCAGGTCTCCAAATGAATGAAAGTCATAGACTAAAGAACGAGAGATCTTGGAAAATCTACTGTGTTCAACAGTGTAATGGGTCAGTAAATTTATTCAACAATTCTATGAATATTACCAATCCCAAATCATTGACAAGAAAACTAAAATTTAGAGAAGTTATGCAACTTTTCCAAATTTACATGGCCAGTGAATGGTAGAACCTCTCTTTAAACTCATGCTGTCTCCCAATTTCATACTTTTATTTGTCAGATCACATGAATATTAATGGTAGACACTGGTGTAATTAGTTATAGAATGTTTCTCATTTTTTTCCCATTTTTCCAGTAATGCTCAAATAAAAATCTTTGCACACATGTTTTTGTGCAAATAGGTAGGTAATTCTGTAGAACTGACTCTAGAAGGTAAAATTTCTGGAACAAGGTCAATATTTTAATTCTTGATATATTTAATACTGCCACCCGCCCTCCCAAGGTCTTTAGCGATTTTCAATATGTGGTGTAGAAGAAGGACTGTTTTCCCCAACCTTGCCACCAATGGAAATAATAAGAGTTTTATAATTTCTCCAAATAATACGTAACTCAAGAAGTAATGTCATCATTGAACATTTTCAGGAGAATTATTTGCATTATGCCATCAAATCTAAGATTTTATTTTTATTCCAGTTGGCCAAATTAAGCTTAATCATGGTACTCCATCATGATATAATAAAAACTCTGCTGCTTTACATATTAAGAGACAAAAACTGACATTACATAGTAGATGTAGCCAATGATTTCACTTAAGCCATGATTCCCCTGTTTGTTTTAACTATGGTTGACATAAACATTTTCAGGGCCAACCCTTGTTTGTTGGGTTCATAAATTCCTGGAAATCAGAAAACAATTCTTCCCATCTGAAAAAAGTAAGTTTTGTCACAAGAGAAAGTATCCAGCTAAGCAGATGAAGATCATTCAGGATGATCTTTCTATCTTAAGAAGCTTAACTTAATCATATTTGCAAAATTCCTTTTGCCATATAAGATAACCTTCACACGTTTCAGGAATTAGGATCTAAATGTCTTTGGTAAGGGACGCATTATTCAGCCTATCGAAAAGATACAAATCACTAGTCATTAATATCATTTTTCTTATATTTTTATGCTCAACTGAACTGCAGTTCAGTTCTTTCATGAGTAAAGCTTGTGAATTGTTTAAATGATTCATTATTTCCAGTAGTTTATTCAAAGATCCATAGTCATTTGAGGCTTTAGAGATTTTTTAACTTAGTATACTATTCTGTAACTCCATAGCAGTCTAACACAAATGTTTCTACTGATTTCTATCTCTTTTTTGCCTACTTCTATGAAAATTAAGAAATACACAAAATATGATTAAGTACATTCAATTTCTAAAGCTACGATGGCTACAATGGGAGCAATTTATCTGAGAATAATTTGCATACATTTGTGAAACTGCTCGTTTTCTAATTTCTCCTCACTATTTTGAGCAATCTCCCCCATGCTCTTCAACCCTGGTGTATGGAAAAATCAGTCTGGACATGTTAATAGTTGTATGGGGTGAAGGGTGGGAATAAACTTGAAAAAATGTGTCTTTTTAACAGTTAAAGATAAATAGCTGTGTCTTCTCAGAGCACTATACAAATACACATCAGTAATCTCCAAGAAGAAAATTTAGTATGTGATATTTCCATAACTTTACTTAATCACAGACATTTTATTGTACTTGGAACCTCAATTAACATCTTTAGCAACTGGTGAACAAAGGAAATACCACACTAAATATCCACAGGTCTTTATTCACAATTGTGAATTCTGAAAATCTGTAAAAGCTGAAAGATAATTTTTAACTCATTTGGAATTTAAACCAGAATGATGTGGGCCATTTTTTGTTTTATAACTTTTTTATCACATTTGTTTGTGACTATTGATATCTTTGCTCTAGAATTGTGAATAAGCTTGATTTGGGCGGGTACTGCTGCAGAACTTCCTGATAGTGTTATATAAAATATGGCATTTGTGCAATATTGCCTTTCTAAACCCTAAATATTCAGAATATTTAGACATCACATTCCAGGGCAGGGGTTGCTGATAAAGGATTATGGAGTTATTCCTATCACAAAAAGCATCTGCATTATTTTAGAAATGACATGAGTCTTTTTTCCTCTAAGTGTGTGACCACAGATCTCAAAGGAATCCATAGCCCTACCCAAGAAGACTACTACGGTTCCTTAGAGTTTTTTGTTTGTTTGTTTCATTTGGCAACAGAAGCAATCAGTAGAGGCCTACCTCATTTTCCCACCATTGACTCTCCTATCGTAGCAGCAAGTATACCCATGCACTCTGTTTAACTTCTACGGCAGAGTTTGAACTATCTTTATGCATCCTTAAGACCACCCTACGGCCTCCTCTGCACACTACTCCTGCAGATACTCACCCCACAAGGAAGCACGTGCATGTGCACACACTCATGAATCCAGTTTGCCGCTGTCAACTGATGCTCGTTGGTGCCAGTTGAACACCAACAGGAATCCCCAATTTGAGGTGCAGTGAAGAATGAAACTTTATTCAGTGCAAACAGCCCAATAGTGTTACAACTCAGTTATGAAGCAGCTTGGCTGTGTGACAGCATGGCTGTGAGATGGCCCTGGAGTGAGGCCCCTCTCCGGATAGACAGCTGAACTGTTCTGTTTCACTCTGCTCTCCCCTGTTCTGCCTTGCTCATCTCCACTCTGGTGTGGCAAGATGTCTTCAGTGTTTTGTCTTTGGTGTTTCATCTCCAGCTAGGAAAAGCAGTATTCAGTCTTTGTGGAAAAGGAAATTACGCTCTCCCAGCCCAAGTGGAGCTGACTTATGTAGACAGAAGTCCCCTCCCCTGGTCCTTGATTGGTTTGTCCTCATGCAAATGACTCCAAATCTTCACAGTTTTATTGGTCCAAAAAGCACTGTCATGCTTGTTCATGGTGGAGCTACTCTGATTGGTTGGTGGTGAAGATACTATTAAGGATATAGTTGCACAGCTCTCATTGTACAAGGAACGTTTCAGTCCTATTGTTTGAAATAGAATTCCAGGAACTCCTTTATAAGCGCTGGCTCAGATGACAGGAGCACAGCGCAGGCAAGCAGTTCAGTGCAGGCTTCACCTTGAAGTATGGTTTGCTTGAGAGACCCTTGTTTAGAAACAGCTGCTAGGCTCTGCTTTTCCATTTGAGCCCAGTTAGCCACCAGGAGTTCCTCTTGGTAGGTCTCTTCTTTCTCAGCGCTCACATCTCTTTCTATGGCATTCTTCCCAATAGGAGGCAGGCATGATGGGCTACTTCTTATCTTACAACACTCTTACCACTCTCCATACCCTGCACCCCCCTAGTGACTGCCACTGCCACCTGTCTCCTTCAGAGCAAAACTCCTACCTCAGCTGTCCAAACTCACATGCTCTGCTCCTTCATTTGTTTTTCCCACTTCAGCCCACTCTTGTCCACTGAAATTTCTCTTATCAAGGTTACTAATAATCTCCACTGTGACAATTCAGTGGTCAGATCTCTGTCCTTATGTCCCATTAAAGTTTGACTCATGCAATTCATTACTCAGTCTTGAAATATTTTATTCATTTTGCTTGCAATTTTAGCTTATTATTATTATTACTATTTTTTTTTTCTGCCTACCTGAGGGCTCCTTCTCTTACATCTCTTCCAGACCTCTAAATGATCTAGTGGCCTAGTGTTTACTTTGGCAACTTTATCGGTTCTCTCTCCTCACTGCATGTCATTCCATCTCTTCCTGTGGCTTCCGAATTTGTAAGCTTACCACAAGGTCACTGCTTTGCTCCAGACTTACTTACTCATTGTCAAAGTAGCGAACTCACAAGAATACCAAACTTGATGTTTCCAAAAGAAGAACTGTTGGTTTTCCTTTATAAACCTGTACTTTTCCTACTTAAAAAAAAAAAAAAAAAAATTAACCCTAGTAAAATACATCATTTATCAAAATGCTTAGTCAATAAACTTGAGTCATTCTTTTTTTAATTACATTTTTTAAACAAAACTAGTTTTTATTTTCACACAGAAAATGTACACCTACAATTTACACACAATTAAGGTATCTTCTTAATTGTTTGTCATTTTTTTTAATTAAAGTTTATTGCAGTGACAATTGTTAGTAACGTTATATAGATTTCAGGTATACAATTCTGTAATACGTCACCTATATATCACATTGTGTGTTCACCACTCAGAGTCAGTTCTCTTTCCATCACCATGTATCAGATCCCTTTTACCCTCATCTACGACCCTTCTCCCCTTACCCTCTGGTAACCACTAAACTATTGTCTGTGTCTTTAAGATTTTGTTTCTTCATTTGTTTGTCTTGTTTTTTTGTTGTTTCCAGTTTTATATACCACATATCAGTGAAATCATATGGTTCTCTACTTTTTCTGTCTGACTTGTTTCACTTAGCATTATAACTTCAAGATCCATCCATGTTGTCACAAATGGTACTATTTTATCTTTTCTTATGATAGAATAGTATTCCATTGTGTATATATATCACAACGTCTTTATCCATTCATCTATTAAAGGAAACTTCGGTTATTTCCATGTCTTGGCCACTGTAAAGAAAGCTTAAATGAACATTGGAGCACACTTGTCTTTATGGATAAATATTTTCAGATTTTTGGGGTTGATACCCAGAAGAGGGATTGCTGGGTCATATGGTAATTCTGTTCTTAATTTTTTGAGGAACCTCCACACTGCCTTCCATAGTTGCTGCACCAGTCTGCATTCCCACCAACAGTGTATGAGGGTTCCTTTTTCTCCACAGCCTCTCCAACACTTGCTACTATTTTTCTTGTTGATGATAGCCATTCTAACTGGTGTGAGGTGATATCTCATTGTGGTTTTTATTTGCATTTCTCTGATGATTGAGCATTTTTTCCTATGTCTATTGGCCATAAGCATGTCCTCTTTGGAGAAATGTCTCTTCAGGTCCTCTGCCTATTATTTAATTGGATTGTTTGTTTTTTTGTTGTTGAGTTGTATGAGTTCCTTAAGTATTTTCGGTATTAGCCCCTTACTGAAGGCATTATTTGCAAAAAGCTTTTCCCATTCGGTTGGTTGCCTCTTTATTTTGTCGATGGTTTCTTTTGCTATGCAGAAACTTTTTAGTTTGATATAGTCCCATTCATTTATAGTCCCATTCAACTTTTACTTCCCTTGCCTGTGGAGTCAAATTCATAAAATGCTTTTTGAACCGAAGATCCATAAGTTTAGTACCTATGTTTTCTTCTGTGCAGTTTATTGTTTCAAATCTTATGTTTAGGTCTTTGATCAATTTGAGTTAATTTTGGTACATGGTGACGGCAATCTAGTTTCATTCTTTTGCACATGGCTTTCCAATTCTCCCAGCACCATTTATTGAAGAAGCTGTCTTTTCTCCATTGTATGTTTCTGGCTTCTTTGTCAAAAGTTATCTGTCCATATTTATGTGGGTTTATTTCTGGGTTCTTTATTCTATTCCATTGGTCTGTGTGTCTGTTTTTCTGCCAATACCATGCTGTTTTGATTATTGTAGTCCTGTAGTACAAGCTGAAGTCAGGAAGTGTGATACCTCCAGCATTGTTCTTTTTTCTTAGGATTGCTTTGGCAATTTGGGGTCTTCTGTAGTTCCATACAAATCTGATGATTTTTTTGTTCTATTTCTTGAAAATATACCATTGGGATTTTGATGGGGATCTCATTAAATCTGTATATTGCTTTGGTTAATATGGCCATTTTAAGTATGTTGAGTCTTCCAATCCATGAATATGGAATGTCTTTCCATTTCTTTGTGTCTTCTTCAATTTCTTTTAAAAATGTCTTATAATTTTCACATCCTTTGTTAAGTTTATTCCTAGGTATTTTATTCTTTTTGTTACAGTTGCAAAAGGTATTATTTATTATTATTATTATTATTATTATTATTATTATTATTATTTATTTTTCTGAAGTTTAATTGTTAATATGTAAGACTTTTGTATGTTGATTGTGTTAGTATGTAGGACTTTTGTTTGTTGACTTTGTAGCCGACAACTTTACTATATTCGTTCATTGTTTCTAATAGCTTTTTGGTGGGTCATTCTTGATAGATAATTTATTTTATACTCTCACTCACTCAGTCAGTAAGTGCTTCAAAACATATGTCAAATTCTATTACTTTTCCCTGTGATGTCTGCTACTGTCCTATTCCAAGTCACTGATATCTCATTTAGGTTACCCCAGTAGCCCCATCTCCCTGCTTCCCATCTTATGTCCCTTTAGCAGTAGCAAATGGAAACTTTTAAAAATGCAAACTAGTTCATGCCTCTTTTTTTCAAAACCCTCAAATACCATCTAATCACCTTCATGTAAAAAGAAAACTCACACCTGATAGAATTGAAATGGGTATTCAAATACTTGTACACTCATCTTCTTGGCAACACTATTCACAATAACCAACAGTGGAAATAACCCAAATGTCTATCAACTGATGAGTGATAAACAAATCATGGTATATACTTAAAATGGATTATTGATATTCAGTCATTAAAAGAGATGATACATGCTACAACATAGGTGATCTTCGAAAGCATTATGCCAAGTGAAAGAAGCCAGTCACAAAAGGCCATATGTTGTATGATCCCATTTATGTGAAGTAGTCAGAATAGGTAAATCCATATATACAGAAAACGAGGCGTCTAAATAGTTCTTCATCCTCATCTCTGCCAGCTCCATTTATATCCCCTGTTCTAGCCACACTGGGCCCTGTTTATCTTTACTTTCTTAACATGTTTTTTTACCATTCAGTTTATGTGTGATTGTTTTTCTCTCTGCTTAGATTTCTGTTAAATCAAATCCAGAATGGCTTATTCTGGTATTTCATGTAGGCATCTTCTTAAAATATAACCACCTCACAGAATATCATCACCTCCTCAACAACTCATGCAAAGTTTCCAGAGAATAATAGTGCCTTCCTAAATCTGAATTTCCCCAAACATCCTCCAAAAACCATATAGATTGTAAGCAGCATAACTACCTAAAAAATAGAAATTAAAAAAAGTATTTAGCATAACGAGTATAAATACCACGAACTTAAAAATACCTGAGTGTAAGGATATAAACACCAATAAGAGCAGAGCTGGCTCTGGGTTCCACACCGAATTAGAGAAACAGAGACTTTGAAACAAGAGGAGGTAAAGTGGAGGCCTAGAGATGACTGACCACAGATAAAACCACCCCACAGTGACCCTTGCCCTACTGCTGAGAACAAGTCTAAGGAAATACTGACAACAGGACTAAGAACAGGTAAGTAGAAAGGAAAATGCTTGAAATTATGTGAAACCAAATGTAACAGTCTTGGGAAGATAATATTTCTGGGCAAGAATGGGCAAATTAAAATAGTATGGAATATTCCTTGGAGACTCTGTGGTTAAAAGAAAAAAGTTGTAATTAAAGTCCCAATAGAAACAAAAGAGAATTACTATATGAGAAAACCCTATTACATAAAACAAAACAAAACAAAACAAAAACATATACCTTTAATTAAAGAAATTTCTTTTCACTTTAACAACACAAGACAATGCTCGTTTACAAAGAAATGTATAAAGCCAACAAAATACCTTAATTAATATGTTTTCTAAAACCACTTGTAGATATGAAAAAATATACATTTTGAATCAGTGAAACTCAAAAATAGAAATGGACAAAACATTGAAAGATGTGATATCAAAACTGAGTAGATAAGAAAAGAAAGAGAAGACAAAAGAAAACCTTCAGCAATAAAGAGTAAACTGAAAGATACCTAAGGAAGAATATATTTTCATGGGTATTTTTTATAAGTAGTATTGATGAAGAGAGTGTGCGGAAGGAATGAAAGAGCCAAATGAAAAAAAGAAAAAGAAAGAGCTAAAAAGAAGCAGAGAAAAAATGATATAGTTATCTAAGGAGATACGTAATTCTTAAAATTGAAATCCCTGAAGTACACTGAAACAACAAAACACACACACACACACACACACACACACAATTAAGGCTATAATTCAAGAAAGTTTTTTTGGAATTAAAAGATCTTCATTACATATTGAAGAGTACATTTCTTTAACTCTGAAAAATACCCTCAAAAACCTTTCAGCTTTAATGGATATTTTTGAAAAATACTTTGGGCTTTCAGGCAAAAAGATCAAGTTACTTCCAAAGGATAGAGAATTAGGTTTTTATCAGGTTTTTCCACAGCATTGTTCAAAACAAGGAAACAATGAAACCCTACTTTCAAAAAAATGCAAGGAAGGGCTATATGAATCAAACTGCTGTTCCAGTGCCAGGGTTATAAAATATAGTTTTGAACTTGAAACAAGTTATAGAATACTATACTCACTAGAGGATGAGATTTATCCAACTTAGTTATTATTAGGTAAACTTTGACAACAGGATTCATAGTGAACACTGAATATATTTAATTGTATATCTAAGACTACAAGGTGTGAAAGGTGGTAGAATAGTATATAAATAGTTCTATTCCACTAAGGTAGTAATTTTGCAACATCAAACAAATGGAGGATAGAAAAGAGAAAAATGGAAAAATGCCATTAAGTTTCATATAGGTAATAGTTCTGAGTCCAAGAATACCGTTTAAAACTCAATTAGTATCCTAAGTCAAAAAAATAAATAAAAAACAAAAAAATAAGAGCTTCATAAAACCTTAACTCTTTCTCTCAAAGAGGTAAAAATTTTCTAGGAAAGAGAACATACATATATTCATGATTTATAGCTAATCTCTGAAAATATTTTGAAAGGTAACATTAAAAAATGAGCATGTCTAGATTCTAGGGAGGAAATTCTACAAAAACAATGAAAATTTTATTGTGAATTTAGAAATATATTGAAATTATGGGCAAGAAATCATATACTGTGTTTACAGATATACTGTTTGTTAAAATGTACAGAAACATCAATATGCCTTTGAGAATTAAGTAGCAGTTTTTGAAATGTCCTTTGTTCAATTCCTGTTCTATTTGGAATAAGCCTATTTTTTCTTCCCTCCCTCCCTTCCACCCTCCCACCCTTCCTTCCTCCCTTCCCTCCTCATTCCCTCCCTCCTCACTCTGCTGCCCTCCTTCTCTCTCTCTCTCTCTCTCTCTCTCTCTCTCTCTCTCTCTCTCTCTCCTCTCCCCTTCTTTTCTGGCTTTCTTACTTTTTTTCTGAAAATGAATTAGTATTTGAAATTGTTCTTGCAGATTGTGTGTGTGTATGTGTGTGTGTGTGTGTGTGTGTGTGTGTGTGTATGGTTTTGTTGTTTTTTTTTGTTTTTGTTCTTATTATCCATGTGTTTTGGTGGTGGTGATCATGGCAGCAGTGGTGGTATTTTACGTAGATCATCTACTTCCAAATGCATTTTAAAATGCATTGTATAGCAATTTATGCTTTTGTGTTCTTTTGCATTGGCTATAGTTAGCTGTTTTAAATATTTTTGCATAATAAAGTCAAAAGCAATATAAACAAAATTTATCCTTGCAAATGAATCTCATCCAGCTGCACTCAGTCAGCGATGAAAGAGCTCTCAGAAAAGACTACTCATTAATTTTAATTTCAAAAATCTTTGGTAAAGTGGTTCATGGGCCTTTGTTAATGGCTTGCCTAATGTTCTCTGGCTCACCATATGCTGTCTTCACAAAATATTAGGTCCATGGAGATATGGTCTGCCTGTTTTTAAAGGTTAAGTTGTTGGAAAAATATCACTAAGTCAAATCAGATAATTCCATTTCCTTAATCAAGTATGTCTGTGATTTTATAGCATAAAAACAGACAAATGTTTTTTTGTCTTACTTTCTTTAATTTCTTGTATTTAATTTAATAGAATTGGCAATAGATTAATAAGAGAACACCTGACGTATGTGAGTTAACTGAAGGGATCTATTCAATGAACTGGGTTTCCTTCTGCTTCCTACTGCAGGAGAAAACAATTAAATATGGTAAGCAGGGTGATATTGTAGTGTCACTGCCAGCTTAAGCTAGAGACAAAGGGCTTCTCGGTACAGGAAGAAAAAATAGTCAATATTTGGTGAGAGGATGGACAGAAGGATGTTCAACAGTAAGGAAAGCACAGCCCTTCCTCTGTAATTAAGACACAGAGCCAAAGCCTGATAGAAGCAAAGGGCTCTTCCAGGAGAAATGTCTATGTTACTCTCTTTAACATGCAGTTTTGTTTTTCTTTGTCAAGTAGAAATCAGTAAACAGAATTAGACATCCTATTTTTTCTAACATAAGTAAGTGAATTCCATTTGATCCCCTTCCCCATAGTATTTGATTTTATTCTTCTTCACTTACCATCTAGAGTCAGCTTGGTTTGTGTGCTTCTGTTCACAAATGTTTCTGAAGTATATGTACTCTGCTTTCTTGTTTGAGAAATGTCGTTAATTGCTTTGTGTTAGAATTGACTCTTCAAGTGGGATGCTCAAAGCCTTTGCAGTTATTCCCCTAATTCAACACAGTGCCCTGGCAAAGCTACAAGGTTCTCCACCTTTACTACAATATCTCTTTTTGAGGATTTCATCTTTAGTTTTTCCCTGGGACTCCTTGTTCATTTTTCTGGACTGCTCTCTAGTTTGGAAGATATTAGTAAAAATTATCAAAGTCCTGTCAATTAATTTTTTCACATTATTCTGTGGGAAAGGGGATGGTGGATAGCAGGAAAGCCAAGCCATTAGCTGCCACTTTTGTGGTAGACAGTTATTCATTTTGTTTGTTTGACTATAATTTAAATTGGTTTTATTTTTAGATATTTTAAATTTATGTCATTATCTATTAGGGAGTATATAATAGGCGAGTATATTATCTAGTTTTATTCCATCATATTTACTGACATTTTATCTTTCAAATATTTATATGAATCTCATCAACAAATTTTCTTTGACATATATATGCACACACGTATACAAACTATTCTTGGGCTTTTTTGGCACTTAAAGTTTCACTGATAACAGTAGCTTTAGGAATAGAAGTTTGTGCACTTTTTTTTTTTTTCCTGTTTCTTTTTCCTGAAGTTAATTCTATGGTGCTTCCGTTGCTGGACACATGCTGTTATCCAACAGAAAAAGCAACCCTGGAATTCTCACTTACTTGTATTGTCATTTTGGTTTCTAAGTCAGATCTCCTAACTCCGGTTTTATTGTGTAGATTCATGCTTTCTGTACATCATGAATGATACCAAAGTGCTTCCTTTTGTCCCCTCCCTAATGAGGTCTGAACCATAGACATCATCATTGGCACTAAAATAATTGGTTACTTGGAAACTTCATAAACTCTGAAATTTTGTCATGTAAATTATCTTGCTGAAAAAAAATAGAGTGCAACGTGTAAGTGTGCTTGAGATAAGGAGGGGTTGCGGAGTAATAGCTCCCTGGTGTAGCTTTTATTATTACTCTTAATTCCATTCTTTCTTTCCTTTCGGTATTTTTAATGTTTTCTTTCTGTTTTAAATATTTTTTTTATTAAATTTATTGGTGTGATACTGGTTCGTAAAATTATATAGGTTTCAAGTGTACAATTCAATATCATCTGTATATTGCATTGTATGTTCACCACCCAGAGTCAGTTCTCCTTCCATCAACATATATTTGACCTTTACCCTCTTCTACCACCCCCTTCCCTCTTACCATCTGGTAACCACTAAACTGTAGTCTGTGTCTATGAGTTTCTGTATATATATATATATATATTATGGTGCCAAAAAAATGTATACACATTTTAAGAAAGGAAACAACTGTATTAATTGTAATACTCAATATATACTGGTAACAGAAGATGAATACAACTCATGTTTCACTTCTGCAGTTACAAGAAGTGCTCAGAGTAGCTACCATCAGCCGGCAGACACTTCTGATTACAACGAACAACTGCTTGAGCATAGATAATATCTCTTAAAATGTGTATGCATTTTTGTCACCCCTGGTGTGTGTGTGTATGTGTGTGTGTGTGTGTGTGTGTGTATATATATATATATATATATATATCATATTTCCCTGAAAATAAGACCTAACCAGACCATCAGCTCTAATGTGTCTTTAGAGCAAAAATTAATATAAGACCCAGTGTTATGTTATGTTATGTTACGTTACGTTACGTTATGTTACGTTATGTTACATTACATTATATAAAACCAGGTCTTATATTAAAATATGACTGGGTCATATTAATTTTTGCTCCAAAAGACGCATTAGAGCCAATGGTCTGGCTAGGTCTTAGTTTTGGGGCAACATAATCCAATAATCTAACCAAAGACACATTGGTTGTTTCCATGTCTTGGCCACCATGACTAATGTTGCAATAAATATAGGGATACATGTATCTTTATGGATAATTGTTTTCAGATTTTTTGGGTAGATATCAAAAGTGGGTCATATGGTAATTCATTATTAATTTTTTGAGAGACCTCTGTGCTTTTTTCCACAGTGGCTGTACCAATTTACATTCCTGCCCATAGTGTATGAGGGTTCCTTTTTCCCTATAACTTCTCCAACACTTGTTATTACTTGTCTTGTTGATAACGGCCATTCTAACAGGTGTGAGGTGGTATCTCATTGTGGTTTTGATATGCATTTCCCTAAAAGCTAGCGAAGCTGAGTATCTTCATGTGTTTTTTTGGTCATTTATATGTCTTCTTGGGAGAAGTATCTGTTCAGGTCCTCTGCCCATTGTGTTGTTTGGTTTTCTCGTTGTTGAGTTGTATGAGTTCTTTATATATTTTGGTATTAGCCTCTTATTGAAGGTGTTGTTTGCAAATATCTTCTTTTATTTGGTTGATTGCCATTTTGCTTTGTTGACAGTTTCTTTTGCTGTGCAGAAGCTTTTTAGTTTGATATAGTCCCATTCATTTATTTTGCTTTTACTTCCCTTGCTTTGGAGGTCAAATTCATTAAGTCCTCTCTGTACCCAAGGTCCATAAGTTTAATGCCTATGCTTTCTTCTATGCAATTTATTGTTTCATGTCTTATGTTTAAGTCTTTGATCCATTTTGAGTTAATTTTTGTATATGGTGACAGACAGCATTCTAGTTTGTTTGTTTTGTGTGTGTGTGTGTGTGTGTGTGTGTGTGTGGCTTTCCAGTTTTCCCAGCGCCATTTATTGAAGGAATTTTATTGTCTTCATTGTTTGTTTTAGTTCCTTTGTCGAGAATTATCTGCCCATATACACATATGTAGGTTTATTTCTGAGTTCTAAATTGTATTTTATTGGTTAATGTGTCTGTTTTTTGTTGTTGTTGCTGTTTTTCGTTTGTTTGTTTGTTTGTTTTTCCCAATACCATGCTGTTTTTATTACAATCACCTTGTAGTATAAATTGAAGTCAGGTAGTGTGATACCTTTGCCCTTGTTCTTTTTTCTCATGATTGCTTTGGCTATTTGGGGATTTTTGTGATTACACAAAAGTCTGATGATTTTTTGTCCTACTTCTTTTTGAAAATACCATTTTGATTTTGATGTAGATTGTATTAAATCTGCATCTTGCTTTGTGTAATAGGGTCACTTTAACTATGTTGTTTATTCCAATCCATGAACACAGACTATCATTCCATTTCTTTCTGTCTTCTTCAATTTATTTTAATAATGTCTTATAGTTTTCACAACCTTTGTTAAGTTTAGTCTTAAGTATTTTCTTCTTTTTTATTGTAATTGCCAAAGTGTTTGTTTTCTTTTTCTGAAATTTCATTGTTAGTATATGACATGAAATGGACTTTTGTACACTGATTTTATATCCTGCAACTCTACTGGATTTTTTTTTTTTTTTTTTTTTTTATGGTTTTATTGTTGTTGTAGGCTTTAGGGTTTTCTATATAAAGAATTATGTTGTCTGCAAAAACTGACAGTTTGACTTCTTTATTCCCAATTTGGATGCCTTTTATTTCTTTTGCTTGCCTGATTGCTCTGGCTGGTACTTCCAATACTATGTTGAACAACAGTGGTCAAAGGGACATCCATGTCTTATTCCTGATAGTATAGGGATTGCTTTCAGTTTTTCACCATTGAAGATGATATTAGTTGAGGGTTTGTTGTATATGACCTTTATTATGTTGAAGTACTTTGCTTCTATACCAATGTTATTAAGTGTTTTAAACATAAATGGATGTTACATCTTGTCAAATGCTTTTTCTGCATCTATTCATATGCTCATATGATATTTATCCTTTATTTTTTATGGAGTGTATCACATTGATCAATTTGTATATGTTGATCCATCCTTGCGCCTCTGGAATGAACCCCACTTGATGGAGATATGTAAACTTTTTAATGCACTGTTGTATTCAATTTGCTAGTATTTTATATAGGATTTTTGCATCTGTATTCATCGGAGATATTGGTCTGTAGTTTTCTTTTTATTTTATTCTTATTAGGTTTTGGCATCAGGGTAATGTTGGCCCCATAAAATTATTTTGTAAATATTGCCCCTTCTTCTTTTTTTTTTTTTTTTTGGAAGAGTTTGAGGAGAACAGACATTAAGTCATCTTTGAATGTTTGGTAGAATTTACTAGTGAAGCCATCTGGTCGTGGACTTCTGCTTTGGGTGATGGTTTGGATGATTTTTTCAATTTCTTTACCGTTGATTGTTCTATTTAGATTTTCCAGTTCTTTGTGATTCAGTCTAGAAAGGTTATATATTTCTTAGAACTTCTCCATTTCTTCTAGGTTATTGAATTTAGTGGCATGTAGTCTTTGATAGTATTCTTGCATGATCCTTTGTATTTCTGTGGTATCCGTAATGACTTCTCCTCTTTCACTTTTGATTTTGTTTATTTGTTTCTTTTCTTGTATTCCATAGTAGGTCTAGCCAAGGGGTTGTCATTTTTATTAATCTTTTCAAAGAACCAACTCTTTGTTACACTCATTTTCCTATTGTCTTTTTGTTCTCTATTTCATGTACTTCTGCTCCAATTTTTATCATTTCCTAATTCTACTCGCTTTGGGTTTTATTTATGCTTCTTTTTCTAGTTTTTTTAAGATGTAATATTAGGTTGTTTATTTGGGATTTTTCTTGTTTCTTGTGATAGGCCTGTAATGATATAAATGTCCCTCTTATTACTGTTTTCACAACATCCCAATAATTCTGATATGTTGTATTTTTATTTTCATTTCTTTCTATGTATCGTTTGACATCTTCTTTTTTTTTTTTTTTTTTTTCTTTGACCCAGTTGTTCTTTAGTAGCATGTTGTTTAATCTCCACATAGCTGTGTTTTTTTTTCCCCTTTCTTTTTGCAGTCAATCTCCAATTTCAAAGTATTGTAGTCAGAGGATATGCTTGGTATGATTTCAATATATTTTTTTTAATTTGGTGAGGCCAGTTGTGTCACAACAATTGTCTAGCCTTGAGAATGTTCCATGTGCATTAGAAAAGAGTGTATAGTCTGGTATTCTGATATGAAAGGCAATGTAAATGTCATTTATGTCCATTTGTTCTGACGTGTCACTTAAGGCTGATATTTTCTTATTGATTTTCTGTTTGATTTATCTATCCATAGCTGTCAATGATTTGTTTAGGTCTCCTATAATTATGTTTTTGTCAGTTTCTCCCTTTAGTTCTGTTAGTAGTAGTTGATTTATATATTTTGCCGCTGCCTGTTTGGGAGCATATACCGGGGGTGCCAAAAAAAGTATATATATATGACTTGTATTCATCTTTTGTTATTGGTATATATTGAGTATTGCATTTTAATACAGTTTTTCCCTTTCTTAAAATCTGTACACATTTTTTTTGTACCCTCTGTATAACGATATGTGTTATGTGTTCTTGTTGTATTGTCCCCTTTATCATTATGAAATGTCCATCTTTGTCTCTTGTTACTTTTTTTATCCTGAAGTCTGCTTCATCAGATATAAGTTTGGCTACACCCACTTTTCTTTGGATGCCATTTGCTTGGACTATAATTTGCCACCCTTTTACTTTGAGTCTGTATTTTTCCTTGTAGCTGAGGTGTGTCTCTTTGAGGCAGCATATGGTTCGGGTTTGTTTATTAATCCAATCTGCTACTCTGTGCTTTTATACTGATGAGTTCAGTTCACTTATAATTAGGGTGATTATTGATATATGAGGATTTCTTATAGCCATTTTATCTTTTGTTTTCTGGTAGCTCTGTGTCTCCATTTTTTTTTTTTTTTCTTTTCCTTTGTGTTTCTTTCTGTTATTTTAATTTGTTGGTACTCTATTATACACACACACACACACACACACACACACGCATATATTTGTTTCTGTTTCCTCTTTTTATAATATTATGTGTCTCTGCTCTGGGGCTGTTCTTGTTGTTTTTATTGTTGTTCTTCTTTTGTGGTGACCATTAAGTTTATGTAAAAAACAGTTTCATATATACAATAGTCTTTTTTCATCTTATCTCCATTCCTCTTTGCAAATTTATTTTCTCCCCTTTTATGTTTTTATTGTCACAAATTATCCCTATTAATGCTACAAGATCATTTCTGAGTTGTGCTATCTAACTGTCTTCTTTTTTTTATTTTTTATGTTTTTATCTCCTTTGCCCTTTATGTTATATTTAAGTGTATTGTACCCTATTCTGAGTATGGGTTGCCATTTCCTGCTTCTGTCTGTCTGTCAGTAATCTTACTCATAGTTTTGTATACTTTTGTGTTTTTGTTTCAGGTATAATATCTCCTTTCAGAATTTCCTGTAAGGCAGGCCTAGTGGTAGAAAATTCCCTCAGCTTCTGTATATCTGAGGGATTGATAAAGACCTTTTATTAATCCTTCATATCTAAAGAATAACATCAGAGGATATATTATTCTTGGTTGGTAATTTCTCTCTTTCAATAGTTTGAATATTTGATCCCACTCCCTTCTAGCTTGTGGAATTTCAGCTGAAAAATCTGATGATAATCTAATGGGCTTTTCTTTGCAGTTTACTGTCTTCTTTTCCCTGACTGCCTTGATTATTCTTTATTTGTCATGAATTTTTTACAGTTTTAATATAATGTGCCATGGAGAAGGCCTTTTAGGATTGAGATTTTAGGTGTTCTGTTTGCTTCTTGGGTTTGAAGATCCAGTCCTTTCCATTGGTTTTGGACGGTCTCATCAGCCTCTTTTTTGAATAGGCTCTCTGGGTCTTTGTTCTTCTTTTCTCTTGGTGTATCCATTATTGTTATGTTGGTCTTCCTGATGGAGTCAGATAGTTCTTGTAGAGTTCTTCTATTTCTTTTAATTCTCAAGTCCTCTCTTCTTCCATTTGTGTCATTTCCAGATTTCTATCTTGAATATCACTAATTCTTCCCTCCATCTGGTCAGCTTTATTTTCTAAGCTCGCTATTTGATTCTTCATCCCTTTTATTGATGTCTTCAGCTCCAGAATTTCTATTTGGTTCTTTATAAAAAATGTCAAACTCTTTGTAAAGTATTTTGTTTGTTTGTTTGTGTGTTGATTTTATTTTTGAGTTCATTAAATTGCATATCTGCACTTTCTTGCATCTCTTTGAGGTATTTTTGGGACTGCAATCTTGAATTCTCTGTCATTTAAGTCATATGCTACCATGTTTTTAAGTTTATTTTCTGGAATTTTTTTCATTTTCGTTCTGAGCTACCTTGTTAACCATAGTTGTTCATGGTAATTGATGGATTACTTCTCTTACTAGGCATCTACAGTAATAAATTTTGCAGCAGGCTGATATGGAATGGTCTTTGTTTTGTTTTCCAGTAGGTCATGCTGGAGCTTTTTTTATTTTCTCTTGCTCTATTCCAGCTTATCGTAGTGCAAGGTTCGCTGGGGATGTGGGCATCTCCCCTGTGACCAGGTCACCTCAGTCTAGTGCACCACACCCCTGGGAGAATGTGACGGGTAGTGGGGTTCTAAGCCCCTGAAATCACAGTGCTGCCTCTGCAACCAGGTACAGAGATGTGTGTCTCAGCAGCACTGGGTGCTCCCACTGGGATCAGCTGTGAAATGTGGGGTTGCAGTGGGCTGGGAGAGGCTGCTTGTTTATTTGTGGCTTTGTTCTCCTCTTAGTAATGGGGACTGCCACACCACAGCTGATTCGCCCCTATAGTTCCACCCTTGTCACTGTGATTGACCTCAGTGTGCGCCTACTGCTCAGGAACTGTCTCTCCAGTTCTCAGGGCTGTAGATATTCTGTTCTTTATCCTAACACTGCTAGAGGTTTCTCTGGGCCCTGCTGCTAGCTCTGGGAGGATGCAGGGAGGCCAGATCTGTGAAGGTGGCTTCATGGCTTTGTTTTTTGCATGCCAGTGAGGGCTGCTAGACCACAATTGTCACACTTTTGTATTTCGTCTCTGCCCTGAGGTCTCTACCCCAATCACTGGGTTCAGCCATATTCAATGCTGATGGTTCAGGCATAAATGCTTGGGATCACAGACAGCGTTCTTCCAGCTTGGATCCTTCCCTCTCCCAGGACCACAGTGAGGTCAGCGCTGTGTCTGTTGCAGTGAACTCAGCTATTCAGGAACTTTCTCTCCAGTTCTCAGGGCTGTAGATATTTTGCCCTTTAACCTGAAATTGCTACAGTTTTTTCTGGGGTCTGCTGCTAGCTCTGGGAGGCTGGAGTGACGCAGACAGCCTCTGTGGCTTTGTTTTCTGCGTGGAAATGGTGGCTCATCTACCACATCTGTCACATTTCTGTATTCAGTCTCTGCCCCAGTGGATGGGTTCAGCCATATTATATGCCGATCACTCAGGCAGGACTGTTGGGGACACAGAGCGTGCACCTGCAGCCGGTATCCTCTCCTCTTCCAGGATTGCAGTGAGCCCCAGGCTACATCTGTGCTCTCATCTCCGTTCTTCTCCCTTCTCTCTTCTCCTGCTTGTCCCAATTCACCCACCTTCAGGTGTTTCAGACATGTTTGTGTTGTGCTGGGAATCCATTGTTCAATTATAGCTGTTCAACTTATTGTAATTTCAAGGGGAGAAATCAATGGGTACCCCTCACACCACCACGTTTCTGATGTCTCTCCTTCCTTTTTAGCTGAAACAAACCAATGGGAACACCACTTACAAATTGTCCTCTTTGTCTTCTCTTCCTTTGTCTTTCTTTCAAACCAGAGAGGCATACATGTGTTTTTAGTCAAAACTATGGATTCATATACATTCTCACACACACATTGCTTAGCATTACCCCCATACTATATACATCAGGTCTCTCTGTTTGTATTTTGATTATCCACACAAAAGTAGTGCAGACCATGAAAATATCCAAAAAAAAATGTGATCAATCTACTTAGGCCTATAGTAACCTGATTCAAATCCACCATACATTCAGTAGGTGCCAGTAGCTTATTGCTACATAGTGATGCATGACATGAATCATGCAGAGCTTGAATTGTCTCCATATCAAATTAACTAGTAAACCAAGATGATTGGAATCTTTCAAGAAAAAGACACTTATTATTGAAAAAGCAATGATACGGTAGTCATAAATATCCTATGCTTTTAAAATCTCTAAAAATACTAGTTATTCTAGTACATAAGAAAGGGATTAAAAACTGCATTAAAATATCTGGATCATTTGATTTGCTTACCCCAAATTATTTTTACTGCAAAGATATAAAAACTTACTCTGAAGATATGGGAAAGTTATAGCTGAGCCAGACTATGCATAAGTATGTGTGCATGTGTGATTTTATATATTTATATATAATAAAAATATACACCACATTATCATTGAGTATGAAATTGAAATAATTAGATAGAAGTTAGAAGTGAAGAAAGCTCCTTTAACGTTCTGACAGTTTTGCTGCAATGCAAATGGGAAATTTTATATAGAATTGCTTACCTAGAAGGATTAATATAAGGATTACTATTTATGTGACAGAAACATTTGTAAATCATCTTGAGCTCCTCAAAGAACGGTTGTATTGATGGTTAGAAAGTAACATCTGCTTTACTTTAACCGCAGTCTGAGATCAGATCTTTCACAATGGTAGAGGAACTCTGTATAATGAAAAGAAATCTTAATATGTAGGCAGATGGTCTTCAGAGATGATATGGATGATCATGAGAAGAGTTTTATAGCCTTCTTTTGTTTGTTGAGATTTTTTTAAAATCTGTATTTATTATGGATAACTTTGTGTTTACTGATACCATATGCTAGTACTATGTAAACACAGGATGTCTACATATTTAGTTAATATTCCACTCACTAACTTCTCAATTAGTTAAAAGATGTAAAATCAGTCAGCATACATCATCCATATGTTGCTCATATTTTATGCTTTCAGCAAGGGTGCTAAAAAAATGTAAGGGTTTTGACTTACCATTTGCAGATATACATATATATACATATATATGTGTGTGTGTATATATACATATATACACACACATATATATACATATACGTGTATATATATATATATATATATATATACATGTATATATATATATATATATATTATATTTGTGTCACATATTAAAGACTGTTCCTGTATTAGAGGTTTTTACTTGTCTTTAGTGAATGATTTTTTTTTTTTAGTATGTATGTATGTACTCCCTTTATCATTACTACAAATTCGTACTTTGTGGCTGCTTAATAGGTAAGATATGCTATATATTCTACCTATTAAATCTTTATTGTCACAAAAAAATTGCTAGGTATTTTGATTACTTCTTAATCATACGTTGTTTAACTCATCTGCTTTTAATATTTAAAAGTGGGGGATAAATACCTTGTAATCATGTATTTTAATAAATATTATTTGAGGGATAATTATGAGCTAGCATTTTATAAAGAATTTTATAAAGGCAGGTCTAGGGAGAAGAAGTGAAAGGGAGAGTCAAAAGGTGATAAAAAATTGACATATACTAAGTCAGCTCTCCCGAAGATCAAATTCCATGGTTAATACTGAATCCAAGATAAACAATTGTATAATAATGTGTACCATAATAAAAATATGCATAAGTAAAATGGTTGGGCATTTTGTCCATAGAAGGGGAATAAATTAATCTGCTTATATATCAATTGAAAAGCATATGGAGATTTCAGTTTTCTACATGCCAGAGTTAAGTGGATGTTCTAAGCAGAGGGAAATGTACAAATAATAATGTAAATAACACAAAGTTACTGGAAGAAAAAATAAAATAGTTTGTTGGTGTAGAAGCTAGACCTGAAAGAACCAGCATGATAAACTGAGGCCATTGCATGAATAATTCTTACATCAAGACAATGCAAGCCCCTCATAAAATTTCAATCAAAGTAGTCACATGAAAACATTGTGTTTTGGAAAGGTCAATCCCATAGAAAACATAGAAGATATAATACCAACCGGATTTGTTAAATACTGAATTTTGAGTTCTTAAAAGATAGATCTCATGAGGTAAATTAATCTCCTGAAGATTTATATGAAACTATGCTTACGGACACTTATATGCCTTATTCTGAAAAGAGGATTTGCAGGTTTTGCTTCAGATTCTCAAATGCATCTGAAACCACTAAAAGATTATGACCACTGGCAAAGGACCAAAAATGTGAGTTAGACTAAGTAGACCCAGAGGGGAAAAAAAGGGACATGGGGGAGATGATCTTAAGAAAGCAATGTTCCAGAAGTCAAAGCAACAGGAGAACTATAAAAACAGTATAGGGATAGGATTGCAGACTCTGGAGCCAGACTTTGTGGGCACAAATCCTGATCTTACCAGTATCTAAGATTGTGGTCAGGTCATTTAAGCCTCTTTGTGATAATTTTCTACATTGATTTATAATGTAAGTAAAAATAGAAATTTACTTGAAAGGATAATAATGAGCATGAAATGGTTTCATACAGGTTAATTGCTTAGAAAAGAGCCCAACACAAAGGAAATGCTGTTTTAGTATAAATCATGAACAAAAATCTTCTGTGAGGGTTTATACATGATATTTAATCCTCACAGCAAACTATGAGTTAGATATTATGCATTCTATGATGCAGTAAAGAAGCCATCATTAAGTGGATGCACAGTTCTGTTTGGCTCCTAAACCCAAGCTCCTGAACTCCACTACATGGCCATGAAAGAATATCAAAAGAGAGGGTTTATACGTGCAGAGGCTTGCCAAATTTTTTAGAGGAAGAATGGAGAAATGTGAGAAGCCATTGGATCAGAGTTTCTTATTGAAGGACATAAGATCACAAAAAATAACATTTTCAAAAGAATGGACTTGGATGATGGCAGATTGCAAAAGAAAGTAAGCACATAGAAATAAATATACAGACTCATGTTTTTGTATTAAAGGGGAGGGAGCAGATTGGGTAGTTCCTATAAAGAGTTAAGAAATTTTTCTGTGGAATTTCTGTATGCACATACAATGCCTGTGTGTGTGTGTGTGTGTGTGTGTGTGTGTGTGTGTGTGTGTGTTCTAGTTTTACTTTTCTGTATGTTTGGAAGATGAGTGGGACTTGAGCATGGTAGAGTGTTCAGAGAACTGAATCACTGGAAAGAAAAATTATATGAAAGAAAGAAGGAAAATTTTATGTATCAAAAATTGGGGTAAAAAATGTCTTTGGAAATAGAGAGAAATGCCTAGTCTCCTCCTAAAACAGGAGAGACATTAAAGAATATCATAGCCTCTATCAAGCCAGTGAATGGTATGATGAATCAATAACACTTCCCGAATTCTTACAGTACACTGTGCTCTATTGTAAGTGCTTTACATGAATTAATCTGTGCAATTCCTATAACAGTCTTTGTGTGATAGCTACTCAGTGGATAGTGAAGTATAGAGAAGTTCCTACAGTGGCAGCGTTGGAACTTAAACTTTTACAGTTAGACTCTAAAATTCTTGTACTTGACCAACCTACCCCAGTGCGCTCCTCCTCTAACTCCCAATTTGGGCAGTTGGAAGTGCAAAGCTGTTTCAACAACTTTAGATATTCTGGAATGCACAGATAGCCAAGAAAGAGAAATAGGAAAAAACTGAACCATAAAAATAGGAGAAAGTGAAAAATGGGGAGGAGCCGGAACCCAAACAGAAGACAAAATTAGCTCAAGATTCTAGAAAGAAACTGTCTGAGAGTGAGGACAAGAAAAGAGAAATGAAAACAAATGCTAAGTAAATTAGATACCAAGTTAACTCTGTTATTAAAATTAAGCTATTTTAGTCATATCTAGCTTATTCATTTTTAGAATAGAATAAGTTATCACATTATCATATTTGAAATTTAGTTTATTTCTTTAAAAATTAACTTCCATGACTTTAGCTAAGTTTTAAAAAAAAATTCTCTCTTCTGCAATGCCGTTATTTCATGGTTGCAGAGAAAAGATGAAAATACGTTGACAAAGATCTGGCTGAAAATGCCTATTTGTTAAGGACAAAGACTGAGAATTAAAAATTATTAAGGGTGGAAATTTCATCACAAAACCTTTTATTCTCTTAAATATCTTATGTATTTTAAAAATCACCACTACATTTCAAACATAGTATTGTGCTTTCCATGAGGATTTTTGAAGATTTGGACAAACCAAGAATATGAATGTTATGTTATCATATAAATTACTTAATGAAAAATTTATTCATAAAAATTGTTAGTTATTTAGTTTAAACAAATTTCTTTATAGAAAAATTAAATACAGTTTTAGGTATTATATAATTAATTTGGTGTATATGGTTGAGAGTGTTGCTTTTTAAAAGATAACTAGATATTGTTTTCAGGCTGCCGATATTTACATATGCAATTCATCGGAATATGAATAATTAGCTTTTGGTGCTGCTATGTTCAAGAAAAAAGTTATAAAAAGAGTATTGATCAAATATAAGCATTTATTTTTCTATCCTTTCTTCTTCATTAAGAACTCAAAATTGTAGTTTTCATTCATTACTTGAAAGGAAAATAATTTTAAAAAATAATCATTCACTATATTAGTTTAACTGACTATGGCTTCCAATGATTATACTACTTTTAATATAAAGTAATAAAAATGTTATGATCTCCATTATATACAGAGTTTTTTCTGTAGTAATATGTTTATTTTCTTTGGTTAATAAGCAGCAAAATGAATGTCACATTTTGAAACTTCTGTTATCTTGTTTAATAAAAAGAAAAAAGTAATGAGTACTAAATCTTTCCTTTTCTTGTTGTTTTTAATAAAACATAATTGATAAACAGAACATTTAAATTTTAGTCAACAGAAAAACAAAAACCATCCTTTTCACCAGAGGTTTTTCTTATTTCAACTCGGTACTTCCTATGATTTCAGTTTACTGAGTAAAGCCATGAAAGACTTCCACAAAATAATACATTCCTAATCAGGGACTGGCCTGGAAGATTTTAAGATTAATAATTAAAACAGCTTTTTTTTATGTAAAGTCTCAGATTAACCCACAGTATGTTTAGTGTGAAAGGGATTTTGCAAACCTAAGTGAAGAAAACTTTATCTTACTAAGGGAAATCATTCTAGCAAAATGCTAAGGGACTTCAAACTAAATAGCGTTTGATCATATTAAGCTTCAATCGGGGTGGGTTTTTTTCTTGCTTACTTCTTGCTGAGAATTCCATGCTACTTACTACATCTATGAAAAATAAAAATATGGCATTTACGGTTATATGGAAACAAAGACCAAAAACCAAGTTGTGTATTAGAAAATGGCATATGTTATGGACACCCAGACATAAGACATGAAGAGGTTTTTTTGGGGGGTTGTTTTTTTTTTTTTACTATTTCAGTCCCTCAACAGTTTTGTAGAACATCTTCTTAATTGTCAGTTATCCAAATGGTTATAGAAATTGAATTGGACGGGGCTTATTTGCAGATTATAATCTAATTATGTGACACACAGAGAATACCAACAGAATTATATGAATCAGTCTACAATGGTTCACTGTCCAGTATAAATTATCTTTTTCTTGAAGAAAGAAAGACAGATATAATTATTAGACTATGAAATGCTGAGGGATATTAAATAAACATTTCACCACAGTTTATTACATATGTGTATATATATATATATATATATATATATATATATATATATATATATTTTTATTTTTTTTTATTTATCAATGTGCTTTGTAAAAAGAAAAAATATCGGAAAGTCTCAATTATGTAGGGACTAATTAGTTAGCTGGCTAATTATCTATATGACACTATATTCCAGATTTGCCTTTAGTTTTCACTGTAGCAGTACTATTGCTCATTATGTCTTCATCCTGAGTAGAAACAGAAAGAAAAAGGAAATTAGTTAGTGTCAGCTTGTTTGGGTCTGTATTTGGTGAGAGAATATGTTGACACTGGAATAAAGTGGAGCTGTTATTTATTTTGAATCATTATTCATCCATCTCTAGTTTTCACTAATGAAAAGTTAGCTGTGGTTTACCCACCAACAGATCAATTCCATTTTAAGAGCAATTTATAAAGTTTGGAGGCAACCATGAATATAAAATAGTACAATTCATCAGGTCTTAACAATGGAAAACTAAAATTGACTAATCAAAATCAAATCTCACCACTGGCCTAAAAGAAAGTTAAGATTTCCCAAATCCTCTTTTTTGTTGGGTTAAGTTCCTGCCTTTCTAATTATTTTTTGGTTCCTTATCTTGTGTCTGTCACAGTAGCATAATATCAAAGGAAAGCTAAAAACCCTAGTAAATTGTAGGAGAGCAGTGCCATAACGTTGCTCAGGTGAAGGAAGGACAGATCCTAACTCTATATAAAACTTGTGTGAAAAGTGAAAAATCTGGACCAACTTCCCTGAAGATTCGATCCTGAAAGCCAAAAATGAATATTTAATTTTGTTTGTTTCTCAGTATGTGAGCTATCCCGTGTAAGGAGTTAAGATCATATTTACTAATATTGGAGAATGTGGAGAGAGCACTGCAGCATCCATCATGACATTCTTTATACAGATCTGTGTTTTCCAGACTGTTTCAATGCATATTCTCAAGTGTCTACTCACCTCCATGAGATTTTACTTTTAAATTATTTCAGTCTGTACACACATGCATATATACACAAATGTATATACATACACTTGTGTATATATGCATGTGTGTACAGACTGAAATTGGAATTGGAATTGAAATGGAATTACTAGGTCATGATCTTACAGCCAAGTACCTGCATGCATTTTCATTACCTACATTTGCTTCTGTGTTGGCATCAAGTGATTAGTGTTTTTGTTACTTGACAATTTGAGTTTCTCAAACTGGCATCCAAGAACATACTCTTCGGATGTGAAAGTTTTCAAATTTAACAATGACTGACATTGATGACCTTAATTAACCAATTGCAACCATCAATTATGTGATGATATTAAGACCTGGGTGAACTGCTGAACATAAAACAGTAGGAGAATAATCTGCATTTGGGTTATAGTCATACCTTCCATGTTTGACTCCTTGTCCTTATATAATATAGTCTTTAAAATAACTTAAAAGGGCAGAGCACATTCAGTCTAGCTGGACTTGACGTGGCTTTCCTAGCCTCACTCCCATCACAGCTGTCTTCCTTCATGGCCAGGAATATAAACCCAAAGCCTGAGAAAATTCTCTCAAATAATTCAATTCATTCCCTTTACCCCCCTTTCCTCTTCTCATCTACAGATGGTCTCTTTTTAAATATAAAATCCAAAATTTGGCCATTGTTAACAGAGAGACATTAAGAGGTAGTAAATATAGTGTAGGGTATGTAGTTAGGCACATGAATTCTGGAGCCTGGTTGCCTATGTTTAGAATCTTTGTTCTATGACTTACATATGTATAACATTGGACCTGTTAGTTGGCTTCTTTGTGGCACAGTTCACAATCTGTAAAACAGGGATGAAAATAGCATTTACATGATGTGTATTGCTTGATGAATTCACAAACCACATTATTACCTAACTTACATTAGTAAATATTAATCATAATTAATATGTACCATTATTTTAATATTAAACTAAAATTAATGTTTTCTTAAGGTTATGTTTGGGTGCAATGTCATATTACAATTATGACCATGTCTTCATGATAAAAATAATGGTATGAAGTTACCCAGGCTAAATGGCTGGTCTCCATTAATATTCCCATGACATTTTTCTTTCTAAGCCTGACAAATTACTTTTATTTTTTATTAGCCATAAAATGAAACCGTCTATGAAAAATGAAAAGGAATATTCCTATTTACATAAATATATTAACAATACCTTTTTTATCTCAAGATTATTAAAAGTTCCCATGCATATGCCATTGTAGCAAATTGATTCTAATTACTGAAAAGGAGAAAATTAATAAATGGTCAAGGATAACTTTGCTAATCATGAATAGTCAAAGACTGAACTGTCAAATATGGTTTTAACATGGAATAATATTTATTAATACCAAAGGAAATCTATAACCATGTGGGAGCTAAATTTTATATTCAGGGAATAACTTATAAAACGTAAAATTGTGTTAATTTTTTTTAAATTATGAATAGTATTCATTTGTATGGTCTGTATTTTTTAAAAGAAAAAGTTTAAAAAAAATACATCAAGAATAATCCTGTTAATAAGTAAGGCCCATTATTAATTAATAGTTAAGTTATTTTTGTAGTCTATTATATTCTTCATTTTGCACCTAAAAACATGAACTTCTGAAAAAAATCATTTGTGAAAATAACTAGAGCTTTCTTTTATAAGCTTGTTACATATAATGTTTGTATGCATTTCAAATACTAATCTTAATGAAAAATTTACAGATGTTTGCCTAAAACTACTTTGCTAGACAATGGAAAAAAGAATATCTTAGAAGAGAATTAGAATTCAAATTAAAAGAATATGTTAAGGTATTTAAAACATCACAACGTTAATAAGATTAGTTAACAGCATATTCCTATTATGAAAATAGATATTTAATAAAAATGTGTATGAAAATACTCAGGCTATACAGGTTTACTTTTGATATTCATTTGCAAAAGATAAAAAAAAATAGGAAACTTTTTTCATAGTAAAAAAGAAACCTTTTAAAAGTTTTTGTAGCTTCACTTTGGAGAAAGGTATTTTGTTTATATAAATTTGAGGACTGAGAATATAAATTTGCAAAAAGGAAATATAAAAACTATGTTCACCAATTAAATGGATTCCATCCAAAATATTTTATTTGACTATAAGTTTTTTATACAAAAAAAGAATAAGTCGAATGCCATTTTATATTAGCATTGTTTCATCCTCTTCGGTTTTTCTCTGGAAGTAGACTTTCTCTGGGAAATACATTTTTTTCTCTGGAAAGTACTAAAGAAATAAAGATAACAATAAGGGCTCAAAGTTAAAAATATTGGCTCAGACTATGCCAAATAGTCAACTAAGTTAATACAATAATATAAAAAGTGAAATATCGTCAGAAAAATAAAGCAAGTTGTTGATGACCATTTTCACCTTATTAGAATGTCTTTTGAAGGTTTCTTATCAGCCAATGTACAGGTCTTTCCCTTAAGTAATTTATAATTAATAGAATGAGAATTAATTACAAACCAGTTATCAGACTTAAATGAGTATACTTCTTTATTTTGAATGAAGCACAGTCCTTTGAGCTTATTATTACAACGCTCTTTTTGAAAAAGAGATGAAAGAAAATTATCAGTCAGTATTCGCTGTTATTTTGGTAATACCAAAATTACATAGAGTTTGGAAGATAATGGGAAAGCAAAACATGACTTTTTTTTGCAAAAGATAAGAGTAGGTTAATGAGTGTGTGTGTGTGCGCGTATGTGTGTAAGTAAATTAACATAGTCTGAAACTTGTTTAAATCAAATATACTATTAAAAAATGGATGCATAGATTATATACTATTAAAAAATGGATGCATAGATTTGTGTAACCTAATATGAATATAATTTTCAGATCAGCTACAATGATAATTGTGGCTTAACTCCAATCGTGACTTTAAAAACAAAATAAAGAATGATTTTTACGTCAGAAGATAAGTGACCTTTTCTCATGAAATGTTGCAATCAGGCTTGTAAAGGATCATTTAGCTTTAGGGAAGGTTCAGATGATTTGTCTCATAGTGTATTTCAACTAACTCTAAGGAAAAGTTTCTTTAGATAATTATTTCTGGCTTTTTTTTTTTTTTTTTTTTTTTTTTTTTGATCCTCCGGTTCTTGATCCAATGTTATGAAACCATAACATCTGCGTTTACCTGGTTTGCCACAGAAAGGTTCTAAAAACTTCCTTATGTTAGACATTACATTCAAGATAATTGATCTTTTATTTATTTGCTTTATATTGATTTTTATGATATAATGCATACTTATGTTTAAAAATCACAAGCAGTACAGAAATATAAGGAGAATATTCCTTTAATGCAGTGTCACCATACTCACTTTGTAGAAGTTTATGTATTTTCTCATAAATTTTCTGTGCATGCTAAAGCAAATGCATACAAGTATATGCGTATGTATCTGTATTTATGCATGTATGTATGTATATGTATCTTTGTATATATAGGCATATATGTTTGATTAAATATATGCTTGTGCATGTATATATAAATTCATATCTGTTCTTATACGTTTTTATTGAATATCCATATATGAATACTCGTATGTAGAGAGAAGGAGAGTCAGCTCTTCCTTTTCAATACTCAAAAGATATGATTTTAAAATTTTCTTTCGTACTGCTAAAATAGATCCTTGTCTTTCTGTGTATTTAGTCTATTTTATTTATTTTTCCAGTCATCTATTGCTGTACATTTAGGTTTTTTTTGTTTGATTGCTTTTATTTTTATTTTAGTTTTTATTTTGTTTTGTTTTGTTTTGTTTTAGATTGTCATTGTTGTTTGAATGCTTACTATTATGAACAATGCTGTATTGAATGTGTTAGACAACAAATCTTTGTAAAATTTTCCAGGAATACATTTTTAATCAAGAAATTCCTAGTCAAAGATGTTGTACATTTTCAATTTTCAGAGCTATTGTCAAATTACCTTCTAAAATTTTTGCATCAAAAATGCTTTTACCACATTGTATTCTATGAAATTTACACTTGCCAACATGACAGTTTCATAAAATTTAACTTATTTTATCTGAGTTTCTTTACTTGAGTATCCATGAACCATTTGTATTTTCTCTTTTATCAACTGCTGCCCCAAGTCTTTTATTCACTTTTCTTACCTTGTTCAACTTTACTTACTAATTTTCAAAGCTATTCATATGGTAATGAAGTTTTTATTTGCCTGTTACATGTTTTATAAATATTTCCCTCATTGGTCTTTGATTTTTTTTTCCTTTATGGTTTTCTTTCAATTGAGAGTTTAACATGTATAAAACATATCTTTAATACTCAGTATTATCTCATGATACGACTACAACCAAACACAAAAGCTAAGAGACCACCTTCATAATATTTATGCATTAATAGCAAATCCAGTGCCATGTTTCAAAAACATTTAATTAATAGATTAAATTGTATGTCCCCAAAATTTTATGTATGTGTGAATGTGTGTGTGTTGTTCTATGTATCTTCGGAGAGCAACCATTAGTTAGTGGGTAGAAGGAGCTGATTTTAACATCTCTCCTGGTAGATTGTTGCATATAGTTTCTTGAATTGTGTTTTATATGATAGGGTGTCTCCAAACGTAATAACTATTCCAAGAAAAAGAACTCAATAGTGAAATATTTGGGACAAAACTGCATAAGATATTAATCTCTTACAGGTACACACTAGACCATTGAAGATCTGAAGAAGGCCTACCATTAAGAAACATGTTTAATTTCAGTGTTTATCAAATTAGTCAGCCACATATCCTTTTTCCTGTGGAACACTTTAACAGTACTCTGAAGGGAAATTCTAGCACAGCTAATAGTGTCATCTTATCTGAAAGGGAGGTAAAATTGGTAGATGTAAAAAGAGAAGTGAATGACATTCCAATATAAACTATATTCTGTAACAAATTATCCTAAGACTTAAAAGTAGTGATATATGTCTTGAAAGGGGGATTAAGACAATGATGTAATAGCCTCAAATATCTTAAAATGAAGGTACTTTTACCCTTCCTTAAGTCTCTAAGCTAAAAATACATGTGAGTATGTATTTCAGCTATGGAGAAATAAATGGAAATAAGGAACTTAAAATATGTTTATATTATTTTAAACAAAGGAATAATAGATGAACTATAGTTGTGCTTGTATGGCAATCAGAAAGATTTAACTATATAACACTTTCTATTCACTGAAGTAGAATCAAATGGTAAAAATATGAATTTTTTTTTTTCTGAATTTCTTCTACCAGCTAATTTTCTAGTGGGAAGAAAAAGGAAAAAGGAAAAATGATCAAAAACAGTTTACTGACCATTTCAATTAAATCTTGCTTTAAGTGTTCCTAATGGTGCAAAATAGAATAAAAAGCCAGGCTCTGAATTATATTCTGTGATTCAAAACCTTCCATTTCTTTTTATAAATGCCACAATTTCAAGATCTACTAAGATCTTTTAGTTCCCTAAATCCTCTAATGAAACTTCAAAATGTATTAAGCAGAGTTTAATCAATGAGACCTGTATCTTTTTGGGAGACAAATTCATAGCAATTTGTGTTTATGAGTATGCAATAGATTTACTGGGATTTTAATGTCAAGGAATGATCTTGATTCTTACAAGTTTTAGGACATAGCTCTTAGGACATTAGTTATACACTTATATTGTAAAACTTATTGTGAGAACTTTAAAAAATATATCAGCTTACTTTGTTATAAATTCCTGACTTCTGGGGATATAAAATTCTCTTCCCAAATTTAGAAAATCTACCTATATATTACAAATTCTAAAAACTTTGTAGTTTAGCACAAAGCATGAAGACTTTCAAGAAGGCAGGTTTTAAACATCGCAAAAACTAATGCTAATTTATGTATTTTGAAGGTACTTAGTTCCATAGTTTGATTGGAGTGGTGATTTCGCTGATAGATGCAATTGTCAAAATTAACGAACTGAACTCTTAAGATTTGTGTATATTGTTGTATGTAAATTGAACCTCAATTTAAAAAAAATACTTTAGTTGCTATCAATTCCTTCTTTTCTTTGTCTGATGTTCAGCCTCCCATCCATCATCTACCACATTGAAACAAAAGTATAAGGATGCCATTAATACAGCATTATTCCTTTGTCAGTGAGATTCCTTTTTTTATATTTCAATGCAAAAAGGAAGAGAGAGGAGAGAAAAAAAGAGAAGACTCAAACTAGTTTATCTCTATGATGCAGACAAATGATAACTAAAATGGCAGTATGTATTAGAGTATATTGCTTATTAATAGTGTGCCCTTCAGCCCAAGCCTAGCATACAGTATGCCCTCGATAAATATTGGTTGATGGATGGGTGGAAGGAAGGAAAGAAGGAAGGAAGGGAGGAGGAAATTTTAACCCAAGTTTTCAAAAGCTCTCAAATTCTCAGAGTGTATGTCGCTATAAGAGAAAAGCAACTTTTCTGTAAATTTATGATGAGCAGCCTTGCAGACAGATGCTCCATGTTATATTGTTGAGGATTCAGTATCAATTTTAACAGACATTTACTAGTTCCCCGATATGCTGTAGGCCCCTATTCCCTCTTCTAGAATTAGTAAGATTAGCTGGTAATGTAGTTCCACATAATCAAGTATTCCTTTCAACCTGTAGATGTTTCAAATTGTTACATTTATGTTTTCCTCATCACAAAATCAATTTCCCTCATTCAAATCTTTGTTTGAAGTGGATTTAAGTGATTTAAATTCACCAATATCAGATAGGTTTTGTATGTAGATCATTGTTTTAGGTGTACCTTTAGGTGTACCATTAGGTATACCATTAGGTGTAAGTTTGTACCGTTTACCAATTATAATATAAAAATATTTCCTTTTAAAGTCTCTAACATTAAGAATGAACTCACAGTGTAGTAATATAGGATTTAAAAAAGTGAGAAATTAGGTTTATATATAAGCACTTCAGATAAGTAACATGGTTCTGGCATAATAGCTTCCATAGGATGATTTATTAGGTTGGTGCAAAAGTAATTGCGATTTATAAGGTTGAAAAGAAAAAAAATTGCAAAAACCGCAATTACTTTTGCACCAACCTGATAGATAAGCAAGCATTTGCTGAAATGTGAAACATGATATCTTTATCAAGTTATTCTACATTTCTTTGTTTTAATGTGTACTCTTGGTTAACTCCCACTTCTCCAAATTAAAATATTACAGGTCCATTTTGAATTACAGAGATGGAGCCATACTAATTTGGGAAAAAATGATATATAGACATCAATCTTAGTAGTTGTGTTGGAAAACGTATTATATTCATTTCTTAGAAGTGAATGCAAAGTAAGGAAAGTGGGTATTTTAAAAATCAATTCCAAAAAATCTATTGTGAATTCTAATTGTCTTTCACTCGGAGAAGTAGTGTAATAGTAAGAAACTAGGTATATTTTTGGCTAACAAAATATAAAAAGAAAGTTGTTCTTTCTCTTTTTCCATAATTACTATCTTCCCTTTCATCAGTTATAATCAATTAGGAATTAATGGAGATTTATGGTCTTAGTTATAACCTGTTTCTGCTTTATTCAAATGCTTTCTGAGATTTGCTTGGTAGCTTAATGTTATTTTTTATACATTAAGCTCATTGTAGAATGATTTATAGGGCACATTTGGTCCTATAGTCTACTTTAAGCAAAGGACAACCTATGGCTCATGAGGCAACAATTGGTATATTTAAAGATAAACAAGTCTCACATGTACAGAACAAAGTATACATGCACATGAAACTATATCTCATGCTTGGTTTTATTTCTTATCACCATGAATGTTTGCCATTGTATAGTGTCTGTCAAAAGTCGCTATGTACAGAGAGTTGCAAAAAAATGTATACACATTTTAAAAAAGGGAAAAAAACTATTAAGATTGTAATGCTCAATATATACTGATAACAAAAGATGAAGTTGTTTGATTTCTGCAATTACAAGAGGTGCTCAAAGTGGTTACCATCAGCATCCAGACTCTTGATTTCAGCAAACAACTGTTTGAGCAACATTGACCCAAGTGTCCACTTGTATACATTTTTTGGCACCCCCGATATATTATAAAGCTTGAAAATCAGGTCATAGTATTCTAGTGCACAAGTGTTTTGAGATTTACTTTAATGATACAAAAGTAGAATAGCATAGAAAAAGGTACTTATAATAGAGTTATAATGTGTGTGTGTATTTCCCAGCATTCCTATCTGTCAAAAATTAATACCCAGCTATCATCTGTCTTTGCCTCATCACTGTATCTTGAATTTTTAAGGTGGATGGTGCATATTTTTGAATACCTAAATTTAAAAATGTATCTTCTAAACTATATTTTGACTTCTAGTTTGCCATGTGTGTATATATATATATATATATATATATATATATATATATATATGTATATGTATGTGTATATATGTATATGTATATATAGTATATATATATACTAATTTGGGAAAAATTCATATATATATGAAATTGTATTCAAAATTGTATATATGATACTAGTCCACAAAACCAAATGAAATGTAATTCATTTATAATTTTATACTTGCCTTGTGTACATTTTAACTTGCTTACTTTTGGCAATGACCTGAAAACTTCCCATTTTTAGTAGGTAAGACCAAGAATAGTCAGGCACTGAAAATAGAAGGGTGTCTATACAGATGTAAAGTACAGATGTTATTCAGAATTGAAACAAAGAAAAGGGAAAAGTAAGAAAATTTCCTCTTAAATACACATTAGCAAATCAACTGATGAGTGCAATCGACATTTTTTGTTTGTTTTATGCGTATTGCTTTTGCCTTTTTTTTTAGTTCTTCTGAACTAAACAGAAGCCATACTTTTGTTGTAGTGGTTATTTGTTTCCAGTTAACTACTATTTATATAGGATGACATTATCAGCTATCACTGGTTAGAATAGTCATGTAAATTCTTAGTGTCAATGTCCCCAGTATCTTAGTTTGTTTTACTAATGCATAGAAGTCAGTAGTTCTATTTTTCACATATTATAAATAACATTAACATTCACAAAATTTTTGAAGAGCAAATTGAAGTGGGATAGTACAATATCTTAGCATGCTTAGGAAATAAAAATCAATTAAGTAGTATGTATCATTAGGCAAAGGATGAGTGTACTGAGGGTTATATGAAGCAGGACTCTTTTTCCTGGGCTTTCCAGTGGATTTCAACAGGCAAAGTTTATTACTCCTTTCCACCGATCTTGCAATTTCACTGTGAGAATGTCCACTAATTCAAAACACATTTATATACTATTATCTTATTTCTGGACTAGAGGGGAAGACTGGGTAAGTGTTAAACCGTGCACTGGATTTTACAATGAAATTTGGAACTTAATAAACATTTTTTCTCCCTTCAAATTTTTCTTATGGAAATTAGGTTACAATATATTTAAATGTATGTGTTAGCTTATATTATTTTGTTAAAAGAAATAGCTAAAGTACAAGTTTAAAATATTAACACAGAGTTTTTATTTTTCCATGGCAGGTTGTTAATACAAAATTTTTTGTTGTTGTTGTTAAGTTTTTTATTTATTTTTAATTGTTTTTTATCTTTTTTTAAGTTTATTAGGGTGACAATTGTCAGTAAAGTTACATAGGTATCAGGTGTACAATTCTGTAGTACATCACTTATATATCACATTGTGTATTCACCTCCCAAAGTCACTTCTCCTTCCATCACCATATATTTGATTCCTTTCACCCTCACTAACTGCCCCCTCCCCCCTAACCCTCTGGTAACCACTAAACTATTATCTGTGTCTATGACTTTTTTTTACCCTCTCCCCCAATCTACTACCCCTCTGACATCGCACAGAGCCATTACATTTCCACTGCCTCTATTCCTAATGCTGTACTCCACTTCTTGTAAGTAAAAAAAAAAAAAAAAAAAAAAATATATATATATATATATATATATATATATAATTATTATAGTTGACATTCGTTATTGTTCAGCTTCTGGTGTACAGTGCAGTGATCAGACATCTACATCATACCTGAAGTGGTCTCCCTAATAAAACAAGCATCCATTGAATACCCTACAAAATATTTACAACATTGTTCATTATATTCCCCAAACTGACTTTCGTTTCCCATGGCAATCTTCTGGTTATTGATTGTGCTTTCTAGTCCCCTCACATTCTCACTCATCCCCACTCCCCCACAACCTCATCTTGCAACCCTCAGTTTTTCCTCTATGTCCCTGAAGCTGTTTCTGATTAGTTTGCTCATTTATTCTTTTCTTTAGATTCCACATATAAGTGAGATCATATGGTATTTGTCTTTCTCTGTCTGACTTATTTCACTTAGCATAATGTTTTCTAGGTCCATCCATATTGTTGCAAATGATAAGATTTCATTCTTTTTTATGGCTGTGTAATACTCCATTATATAAATGTACCACAGTCTTTTAATCCAGTCGTGTACCTATGGGCATTTCAGTTGTTTCCATGTCTTGGCTATTGTGTATAGTGCTGCAATAAACATAGGGGTGCATAATTTTTTTTTTTCAAACTAGAGTTTTGGATTTCTCTGGATGGATACCTAGGAGTGGAATTGCTGGTCATAAGGTAGTTCCATTTTCAGTTTTTTGAGATATATTCATACTGTTTTCTGTAATGGCTGCTCCAATCTGCACTCCCACCACCAGTGCACAAGGGTTCCCTTTTCTCCACATTCTCGCCAGCACTTGTTTGTTGATTTATTGATGATAGCCATTTTGACTGGGGTGAGGGGGTATCTCATTGTGGTTTTTATTTGCATTTCTCTAATGATTAGTGAGGTAGAGCATTTTTTCATATGTCTGTTGGCCATCTGTATGTCCTCTTAGGAAAATCTCTCTTCATGTCCTCTGCCCATTTTTTAATTGAAATATTTGTTTTTTTGGAGTTGAGTTTTTTATAAATTTTGGATATTAACCCCTTATCGGGTATATCATTGGCAAATATCTTCTCCCAGTGTGTAGCATCCCTTTTTGTTTTATTGATGGTTCCCTTTGCTGTGAAAAAACTTTTTAGTTTGATGTAATCCCACATGTTTATTTTCTCTTTTACTTCCCTTGCCCGAGGGGATATATCAGTAAAACTCTTACTCCGGGTAGCGCATGTAAAGTTTCTTCCTATATTTTCTTCTATGAGTTTTATGGTTTCAGATCTTACATTTAAGTCTTTAATTCATTTTTAGTTTATTCTTGTATATGGTGTAAGGAGGTGGTCCAGCTTCATGTTTTTGCATGTGTCTCTCCAGGTTCCCCAGCACCATTTATTGAATAAACTGTCTTTATCCCACCTTAAATTTGTGCTTCCATTGTCACAAACGACCATAGAGGCATGGATTTATTTTTGGGCTCTCTGTTCTGTTTCATTGATCTATGTGTCTGTTTTTATGCCTGTACCATGATGTTTTGATATACTGTAGTCTTGTAGTATAATTTGATGTCAGGTATCATTATACCTCCCACTTTGTTCTTATTTCTCAAGATTGCTGAGGCTATCTGGGGTCTTTTATGGCTCCATATAAATTTTAGGATTATATGTTCTACTCTGTGAAAAATGTCCTTGGTAGTTTGATCCGAATTGCGTTCAATCCGTATGTTGCCTTACGCAGTATGAACATTTTAATAATCTATTTGTATTTTCTTTAATTTCTCTCTTCAGTGTCTTATAATTTTCTGAGTACAGATCTTTTATTTTTTTGGTTAAATTTATTCTCAGGTGTGTTATAGTCTTTGAAGCCATTATAAATGGAATTTTGTCTTAATTTATCTTTCTGATATTTTATTATTGGTATATACAAATGCAGTTGATTTCCAAATATTAATTTTGTATCCTGTTACTTTACTAAATTCATTTATCAGTTCTAATAGTTTTTTGGTGGATTCTTTAGGGTTCTCTATATATAGTGTCATGTCATCTCCATATAATGACAATTATACTTCCTCCTTACCGATTTGGAAGCCTTTTATTTATTTTTCTTGTCTGATTGCTGTGGCTAGAACTTCCAGCACTATGTTGAATAGAAGTGGAGAAAGTGGGCAACCTTGCCTTGTTGCTGATCTTAAGGGGAATGGTTTTAGCTTTTCCCCATTGAGTATGATGTTAGCTGTGGGTTTATCATATATGGCCTTTATTATGTTGAGATATGGTCCCTCTATTCCCACTTTCTTAAGAGTTTTTATCATAAATGGCCGCTGGATTTTGTCAAATGCTTTTTCTGCATCTATTGATATGATCATATGATTTTTATTTTTCATCCTGTAAATGTGGTGTATCACATTAATTGATTTGTGGATGTTGAATCACCCTTGTGTACCAGGAATAAATCTCACTTGATCATGGTGTATGATCTTTTTAATGTATTGCTGAATTCTGTTCGCTAATATTTTTTTGAGGGTTTTTTGCATCTATGCTCATTAGGATATCGGCCTATAGGTTTCTTTGTTTGTAATGCCTTTGTCTGATTTTGGGATCAGAGTAATAGCGGCCTCATAAAAAGTATTTGGGAGGCTTCCCTCCTTCTGGATTTTTTGGCATAGTTTGAAGACATTAGGTGATAATTCTTTTTTATTGTTTTGTAAAATTTACCTGTAAAGCCATCTGGTCCAGGGCTTTTGTTTGTTGGGAGCTTGTTGGTTACTCATTCAATTTCCCTGGTAGTAATCAGTCTATTCAGTTTTTCCGTTTCTTCTTGAGTTAGCCTTGGAAGGTTATATGCTTCTAGAAAATTGTCCATTTCTTCCAGATTGTCTAATTCGTTGGCATACAGTTGCTCATAGTAATTTCTTTCAATTTTTTATATCTCTGTTGTGTCTGTTGTCACTTCTCCTCTTTCTGATTTTGTTAATTTGGGTCCTCTCTTTTTTTTGATGAATCTGACTAAAGGTTTGTTGATTTTGTTTATCTTCTCTAAAAACCAGCTCTTGGATTCATTGATCTTTTGTATTGTTTTTTTCTTTTTCTTTTTGGTCTCTATTTCATTTATTTCTGCTCTGATCTTTATGATCTCCTTCCTTGTACTCCCTTTGGGCTTATTTTGCTGTTCTTTTTTCCAGATCCCTTAACTGTAAGGATAAACTGTTGATTTGTGATTTTTCTTGTTTCTTTAGGTAGACCTGCATTGCTATGAATTTCCCACTTAGGACTGTTTTCGCTGCATCCCATAGATTTTGGGTTGTTGTGTTTTCATTTTTGTTTGTCTCGAGATTTCTTTTGATTTCTTCCTTGATCTCATGGTTGACCCATTCATTATTTAGTAACATGTTATTCAGCTTCCTTGTATTTGTTTGTCTTCCAGTTTTTTGTGTTTTTTTTGTGTGTGTTTTTTTTTTCCTTTAGTTAATTTCTAATTTCATAGCACTGTGGTCAGAGAAGACAATTGGTATGATTTCAATTTTCTTAAATTTATCAAGACTTGTTTTGTGGCCTAACATGTGGTCTACCTTGGAAAAATATTCCATGTACACTTGAAAATAATGTGTATTCTACAGCTTTGGCGTGAAATGCTCTGGAAATATCAATTAAATCCAACTGATCCAATATGCCATTTAAGACCGCTGTTTCCATATTTATTTTCCATCTGGAAGTCCTGTCCCTTGTTGTCAGAGGTGTGTTGAAGTCCCCTACTATGATAGTGTTATTGTTGATCTCTGTGTTTATGCCAGTCAATATCTTTTTGTGTGTGTTTTTTTTTATTTTTTTTTATTTATGTGCTCCTATATTGGGTCCATAGATATTTACTAGGGTTACGTCCTCTTGTCGGATCTATCCCTTTATTGTTATACCCATGTTTGTCTTTTAATATGTTCTTCATGTTAAAGTCTATTTTGTCAGACATAGGTATTGCTACTCCAGCTTTTTTCTCATTTCCATTTGCATGAAATATCTTACTCCAACCCTTCACTTTCAGCCTGTGTGTGTCTTTTGATCTGAGGTGAGTCTCTTGTACACAGCATATGCAAAGATCTTGCTTTTTTATCCATTCAGCCACCCTATGACTTTTGATTGGAGCATTTAATCCATTTACATGTAAAGTGATTATTGATGAGTACATAGTTATTGCCATTTTTTAAACTTGTAGTTAGATTTCTTTCATCTTTCTTCTGCTTACAGAAGCCCTTTTAATATTTCCTGCAATGCTGGCTTGGTGGTAAGGAATTCCTTTAGCTTATTATTTTCTGGGAAACTTTTTATCTCTCCTTCAATTTTAAATGATAGCCTTGCTGGATAAAGCAATTTAGGTTTTAGGCCTTTGTTTTTCATCACTTTGAGTACCTCCTGTAACTCCCTTCTGGCTTGCATAGTTTCTGTAGAAAAGTCATTTGATAGTCTTATAGGAGTTCCCTTGTATGTAACCCATTGTCTTTCTCTTGCTGCTTTTAGGTTTCTCTCTTTGTCTTTAACCTTTGCCATTTTAACTATAATGTGTCCTGGTGTGGACATGTTTGGGTTCATCCTGGTTAGAACTATCAGCACTTACTGGGCTTATATGTCAGTTTCCTTCACCAGGTTAGGGAAGTTTTCGGTCATTATTACTTCAAATATATTCTCGATCCCTTGTTCCCTCTCTTCGCCTTCTGGTATTCTATGTTGCGCATATTATTGCACTTGATGTTATCCCAGAGGTCTCTTAAACCATTTTCTTTTTTTTTTTTTTTTTAATTCTTTTTCCTTTCCGTTGTTCTGCTTGTGTGATCTCTGCTAACTTGTCTTCTAAGTTGCTGAGTTGATCCTCTGCTTCATCTAACCTGCTGGTAATTCCTTCAAGTGTGTTCTTTATTTCAGTTATTGTATTATTTAGTTCTAACTCGTCATTCATTATGGTTTCTCTATACTTCTTTATATCGTCACTAAGCTCCTTAAACATTCTTATCATCGGTGTCCTGAACACTGTCTGGGAAAGATTGGTTACCTGTATTTCATTTTGTTCAATGGAGGTTTCTTCTGTTCTTTTATTTGGGATATGTTTCTTCGTTTTCCCATTCTGGCTGACTCTCTGTGTATGCTTTGATGTATTAGGTAATTCCCCTAGGGTTCTCAGTCCTTGCTGGGTGACCTTATATAGTATGTGACCTTTATATTTGACTTGCACCACTTCCCTATTCTCCTGTGTATGTGCTCCAAAGGTGACCCATGTGTTGTGTATATTGTCCTGTTAAAGTTGAGCTTTAATTGCTTTTGGCTTGTCAGTAGGTGGGACTGACTCTTAGGCTGACTAGTTATGAGATTTGGCTCTGATCACAGTAGGATGTTCTGCTGCTTGAGGGTTGATCGCTCAAATGAGGCTTGGCCCCTATGCCTCTTGTGCCTGTAGAGAATTCCCTCTGGGTGTGTCACTTGTAGGTCAAACTCTGTAATACTCTGGTTTGGTCTGGAGTTGGCCTCTGGGTGTGTGGAATCTTGTGCCTCTTGGGCTGGGCCCTGGTGTAGGGCAATTTCAGAACAAAGCAAATCACCAAGCACAACAGCAACGACAACAACAAAGAAAAAAAACAAATACATTCACATGTAAAAACAACCGATAACCCACACTCAACACAGGCAAAAATATCAAAAATACAAAGACAAACAAACAAAAACAAAAAACAAAAAATGCAGCACCAGTCTTGACTTAAGCCCACCAAGTAATCTCCAGGTTGTCCTCGGCTGAACGAATGAGTCCTCTGCATCTTGTGCAGACAGAGCCAGCCATCTGGTGCTCAGAGTGACCCTGCCACTGCTGTTCTCGATGAGTGGGGCTATGAGGTCTGGATGGTAGTTTTTACAAAGTCAGTGCAGTTTCTGCTCTTGCCTGTACATACACGCACTGAGAGTTCCACAGCCAGCGCTGTGCCCAGGTCTCCTGAGTCTTAGGGCACTTCTTCCATGTGTGTGTGTGTGTGTGTGTGTGTGTGTGTGTGGAGGGTGGGAGATTTCTAAGCTGCTGAAAGCCCTAGCTGCCTCTGCCACCTACTGCTGACCCCTGGATGTGTCTCCGCAGTTGTAATTGCCCTGCCCTAGGCAGGCCAGTAAAGGTGGGGGCTGAGGATAGAGGAGTCTTCTCTCTCCCAGCCCAGCAGTGTCACACTCTTCCCAGCCTCTTCCCTGGGTCACAGCAGCTGCAAACCGGGTCCTCCCATATCCTGAGGTTACTACTCCTGTTTAATCTGACACTACTCCTCAGTTCAGCGGCCAGCTTGAGTCTCTGGAAGGACAGAGGTAGGATTGGGAGAGTGGGTAGAGGGGCCCAGGAATGGTGTTTACTTCCTTTGTCTGACCCAGTGCCCTTCTGTGGTTACTGCCTCAAACGCTGGGTATGCTGCTCTCTTGGCAGGAGAAATCAGCTGTGGGACGCAGGGAAAGAGTCCTCTTCCGGGCTCTTTTGATCTCTGTTCCATCCTGGGGCCCCGTCCATCTCCACAGCTGTGGATGCAGCTGCATCTCCACTCTGCTCCGCTCCCTACTCTCTTCCCCTGCTTGCCCAGTTTGCCCACCTTCAAGTAATCCTTGTACGAATCTCTTAGCTCTTTTGTGTGATGAGCAGAGAGTCCTTTGATGGGTTATAATGTTCAATTTGTGGTAAGTTCCAAAGGAGAACTCAAGAAGACCACCTCGCTGCCACCATTCCTATTTTGTCCCAAAAATTATTTTGAGGAACACAAAACATACCAGTCAAGAAGAATGGAAAATTGTAATCCCAATCTATGTAATCTAATTATTTCTCTCATAATATTAAAATTATAACATTGATTTGTGGGTTTTTTTTACGTTTAGTTATCTTTATTCCTCATTTTGCAACCAGGAAATTATAAGCACATAAAGCCCATGTTGTGTCTAATTCATACTTGGAAAGATTTCTGTTACATATTATCTATTTAAAAAGAAATGAATATGGCTCTTCTGTAATTCATTCATCCAAAAAAAAAAAAAAACAACATCATTTAGTGCCTGTAATTTGCCAAGTACTGTTTTAGGCATGAGAACAATGAATAAATTAGACAAAGTTTGTGAGCTTGTAATGTAATGAGGAGGAGAAAATACATCAATATATGCACAAATATATAAAAGATAATCTCAGCTAATGATAAGCAGGGCTGATGTTGATAGTGTTTCGACAGACATGTGGAGCAGAATCTTGAATGAACTGAAAGTGTAAGCCTCCTGAGGGCTTGGGGATGACAAGGGCCAGGGGCACCAGAGTGGACAGCAACACCAGCACTGCTGGGGAAGAGAGAGCGAGTACCAAGGGGGAAAGAAATGAGACTGGAAAATTTTCCAAAAGATTACTTCGAGTCTTTCTAAGAAGTGGCATGGTAAATCATGTTTTATAAGACAGACCGTGGAAACTTGGAATACTGTGATCCTGTGATAGCACTGGATATACAAAGAAATCTGACTTGGGAATCATTTTTAAAACAGAACCAACTGCATTGGATGATAGAATGGATGTTGGCATTGAGAGAAAGACAATTTTCTCTGATGATTTCTGGGGTGTAGGACAGAATATCTCCGGGGATAAATGGTGGTATCAAGTTTGACGCAAGTAAGTAGGAAATCAAGAGTCCTATGTTGGTTGGTTATATTTTGATGCTCTTTAAAAGTGTATATAATTAGAATATACCAAGGAAGCAATTGGATGTGGATGTCAGGGAGTCATGTTTAAGACAAAAATTGTGCCAGATGAAGTTAAACAGGCAAGGAAGACTTTCTTCAACACAAGTACAATAGGGGACAAGGCTATTGCAGTAAGGGAGAGAGATTAGACTCAACTCCATTGAAACAAAAGGCTGAAGAATTTTTAAACACTGGGAAGGTTGGTCAATGTGACTAGGCCATCTGTGTTTGCTAATTAGAAGTTAGTCTCCTATCCTCCAACAGAGACTCGGAGATAGGGGCCTTATCTTTTTTGATGATTAAGATTCAAAGGGATGGTTCCCAGGTCTTTGAGAAAGACATTCCTGACTAGTAAAATGGAAGGGAGACTGGGAGGCTATTTACATCTCAAAGAGGTGGAGAAAGAATTTATGATTGTAAGTGATTAAAATAAATGCTCTAAGAAAAGGGAGGTCAGGGTCTTATGTGTATAGACAGGAAGAAACCTATCTAAACTTTATTTAGCTGAGGGGAATTTAGGGCCATCTCCGTTACATCCCAATATTATGACATACCATATTGTGATAATTTTTGCTTTATGTGACCCATTCAAAACAAACAAACAAAAAAAAAAAAAAAAAAAAAAAAACACCTACAAAATTGAAACAGAGAAACTTTCACCAGATGAATTTTGAATTATAGTCATCTCTCAAATCTTTTCTTAACCATGTATCTCTCTTCAGCTACCACTCCGTATATGATTCCTCCATCCATCTATACCAGCTCTTTCTATTTTCTATCATCTTACGAACCCACTTCAGTAACACTTCCACACCCTCTACCATGGAAACTAATATTTCAGATTATCAGTGTTTCTGTCATTAAATCCTGTAATCAATTTGGAGTCCTCATCTTAATTACCTGCAGTATTTGAACCTTTTGATCTCTTCCTCCTCCATATCCCCCTCTTTCTTTTTTAAATGGCATCCATGACCCACTCTTTCCCAGTTCATCTACCTAACTGATCTCCTTCTTTTCCGTCACCTTTGTTTGTTTCCCCTCAACTCCATAACCGGTCAACACTGGAGTGCTCTCTCCTTAAACTCATCCCTAGATACACTTCAGTTTCACAGCTTTAATTACCATCATATACTGATGAATCTGACATTTCCGATGCCTGTGTCAACCATGACCTCCAATGCCAGACTCATATGTCTAATTGCCTATTCTAAATCTCCACTTGCTTACTTTAAATCTAAACTTTTGAAGCCCTAAATGAGCATCTGATGTAAACTCTCTAAACTCTCCTCGCAGGTCAATTTCAATAAAGGTAGCTATACACTACTGCTTGCTCAGATACAAAAATCCTTGAAGTCATCCCAGACTTTTCTGTCACACACTATGTCCAAATATCATGATGCTGTATAAGTCTCACCCAGAATCTGATTATTTCCCAAACCTCCACTAATAATTTCATGATCCAAGACTCTATCCTCTCCTTCCTGGATGAAAGTAGTAGCCTCTTAACTAACTGTTCTTTCATCTATCCTTGTCCTTCTAGTTATATGAATGCATGACAACCAGAACAAACTTTGTGAGATGTAAGCCAGATCTCCCAGTCCTCTGCCTAAATCCTCCAATGGCTTCACAGTTTACTCCAAGTAAAAGCCAAGTTTCATAAAATACCATAAATTATTTGCCTTCTTTAGCTTTCTGATCTTGTCTCCCACTGGCCTCTTTTTTATCTTAACAGTCTAGCCATAGAAGCTTCCTTCCTATTTGTTCCTCCAGCAAGCCAAGTCCTCTCCTGTCTCAGAACTTTCAAACTTTCTGTTCTAGTTTTAGGTCCAGCCATCTACATAGCTGTTCTGTCCTCCTTCAATACTTTTCTCCATTGGGACTGTAAATGGAACTTCCCTTAGCACCTGTGTACCATAGCAATTCCCACATGATTCCAGAACGCATTTTCTTCCTTCCACACTTCAGTTTTCTCCATAATACTTTCACTAATTGACAAATACTTATTCTGCTTATTTATTTGTTCATTACCTTTCTCCTACTCTGCATCCTTCCCCACTAGGGTATATGATTCATAAAGGCAAAAATCTGAATCTCTTTTATTCATTGTAGTATCCCCAGCACTTAAAATAGGGCCTAGCATATAGTGGATGCTTGGAAAGTACTTGTAGAATGATTGCAGGGAATCCATAAAGTTGAGCTTTACGTTTGAGGAATAATCTTGTTTTCATTATCATACGTTTATTATTGTTTTTCATTGTCTTTGTTTCTTCACTTCTTCTATGTGGACTTGTATCTTAATCCTAACTCAAATGTTTTCCATACAATTATAGAATGGTACATTATATGTTTTTAAACCACACACAATATTTCAATCTAAAGAACAAACTACTTACTATGTATACTGGGCAACTGTCAAGTGACTAATACTGTTGTTAAACAGAGTCTTTATTGATGTTGTTTACAAATAATTAAGGGCAATCTTCATAAATCCATTTAAAATTCCACAGTTCCATCATATAATTTTGAATAAAACGCTCAGACATGTAGTCATATCAACTAATAAATAACTTCTTGCAGTCTACTGGAAAGCTATATAGTATGACCTCTTGGTCCCCATCTGTGTTTTTCTCTCCTTTACTCCCTGCTAGGGCTTGGTCTCAGATGTATGTGTTCTTTTCAGTCTCAGTGAACCTAACATTTAGAAGTTTCTAAGTTTGATTTAGCTCTCTACTGTTACTATGTTGAAATTTTTAATAGTTTTTGAAAAGAGGTTTTAATTTTCATTTTCAATAGGCCTTGAAAATTATGTAGCTCTCCCTGCTCTCTGCCCCAACATAGAGAACCTCCATGAACAATAACATGTGTAAATGACCCAGTTAAGAGAAAGTGATTTTTCAATTTAGGAAGCCCAAAAAAATTGTGAAGCCATTATTTAAAGAAAAATTTCATGCATGTAAATATAATTAGGGCTGGAGAATAATGAGCTAATACAGTGAGTTTATTTTGTGACAAGATTAACTGAGATGAGTAGAATTTCTGAAAATTTTAGATTAATATTATGTTATTAATCTTCATAAATATCACATCCTGAGTTCCCATTAGGTGGAGAGGAAAGCACTTACAGATGATTAAAATGAGGCATGGAACAAATAAATTATAAACTTTCTAAAAAAGCATGAACTCAAAAGATGTTAAAATAAGAAAGGGCAAATAGAAATAAACAGAAACTTTGTTGTTCTTTAAACTTCATGATATAATTCAAGATTTATTATGCACCTTCAAAAATTTTTCTCAGATTAAAACTGTTTATTTTCTTTATGAGTTATAACTTTTAAAATACATTTTTGCTCATATTTTAATACAGGGGATTCACTAATATGTGTTGATTCTGAATTTGAAGACATACTGAACATTTGAAAATTTGGTCTTCTTAGATAATACGGATTTTTTTCTTCCTTTTTATTGACACAATGTAGTAATATTGTCATACTACATGTAATCACTGTGTCATGATTGTTGATTGGATTAATATTAAACTGTTTTTAAAAATGTCCCTCTAAAGCTATAAATATAAAGCATAAAGTACAATGCATTAGAGTATTCTTTCATACCAAAAATAAGTCATCTTTTAAAAGATACAATATTTATATTATATTTCAAAATGAAGAAAATAGAGTTAATGAATGCATTATTAGAATAACAAGGAAAATAACAAGATCGGAATACCAAACTATAAATAATTATTTTACAGAAGAGACCATTGTGTCAATATTTAAAACGCTCAATGGAATTTCTATTACCTCTGATTATTCATATGACATAAAGTCTGCTGGACAAAAAAACTCATATGAAAATCACATGACTAATGGTCACTACATTTGATTATATATATATATATATATATATATATATATATATATATATATATATATATAGTCTGTCATTGAAATATTTTCATCCAAATATCTGTACCCAATAGCATGCACAGTGATAAAGACTTATCATACAAATTTGTCCCTATGAAGAGTTATAGCCAGCTGTGAATTATTAGAAAGATTTCTTTTTAAAAACTTAACTCCTTAGCCCAGTCTTTTAAAAACGAAAAAAAGAAAAGAAAACGATCTACAAGTAATGTACGGGAGGGCATGGTAAAGAAAAAGGGTGTTTTATTCATACACCAGGCGGCTGGGTCTCAGAGATGCAAATAAGACTGCATGTGAACTAGCAGCTGCTGTTGCCGCTCTGTGTGTCCCAGTCGGCAAAGGGAACACAGCGGGAGAAATGTGCAGAGCGTTTTCATCTGTAAATCAAACACAAACTAGGAAGACATTTAATACTACATGTGTAACACCATTACTATTGACAAAGTTGAGTTTCTGTTCTTTCTCCTTTTTCGGTACCCATTTTAAGCTAAGCTGTTATGATTCCTAGAGGAAAGCTTATAAACTACATAACTATTTTATTTGCATTTATTTGTGAGTTTTTTGTAATTCAATTTTTTTTTTTTTTCCTTTCTATCATTTCCCTATCCTTCCTTCCTTTGTTACTGATAGAGTTCCTTTAGCATCTGTCAAGTCTCAGCTTTATTCTAGACATTGGGAACAATGTTGTCAACAGTTGAAATCACTCTCTCACTAAGCTGAGAGTCTAGTGGGCAAAAGCTTCACCTTCCAAGGCCACGATTACATCTACAAATGGACATTTTAAATGAAATATATGAAAATTCATAAGATGAAAATATTGCAACACAAAATGAAAAAAAAAAGGAGAGGAGACATACAAAGAATGAATGAGACAGATAGGAGAGGAATGGGGAGACAAGAGGAAGGAGAAAACAAGTTTATTTTACATTTCTTAGATATTTTGGGGATATGGAAAGGATGTTGTGGAATTCCCTGTTATGAGCATTCATTATCATGGAATTTAATGGCTTTAAAAATCCCACTACCAAACATTATATGTGATCCACTGTTCTATGTATATAATTTAGAATCCACAATCCTCAGAAAGTCAACACTCAACGAGTCTTTTCCTGGGAACTATCCCAGTCAGTACCTGACACCATGAATATTTTCCAGACATCTTGCCTCTAAATAGACTAGAGTTGTACTTACTTTAGGGAAAAAAAAAAAATGCTGACCTTTTCTACCTCCACAAATATTTTAGAACTATATATATAGTTGTGAAATAGTTCCATCTGAAAATTTGCCTGCAGATTCTGTATGTTTCAATGTAGGCATAATTCAAGAGTAATGGGTATTATAAAGAGATTAACCTAAAGCAATGTGAATAATTCCAAGAGTTCCAGTGGTCTGTATAATTCAATAAGGAAATAAGGAAAGCACAACCTCAGAGAGATAGAACTTCCTAAAACACCTAGGTAAAAATACACTCAATTCAACTTACCTAACAAGTCTAGTCATACTGTAGCTTATGATTATAAATGCATGATTATTTTCAGCTAGAGAGTAGCTCTAATAATTTAATCTTATTTATAAATTATATTTGGAACATGGACATAGAAAGATTCAGGCATCAGAACCAAAACCAAAAGATAATTTGAGATGGTTTGTAGAAGTCTTTGGAAAACAGTAGAGATAAAACTAAACTGGTCCTCCAGATTTGTCTTGGGCAAGGACATACACTTGAATTATAACACCAATGTAAGGGTTCTTTTCTGTGGATATTCATACTAATAGCAGCTTTTAAAAGAAATAAAAAATGTGACATTGAAATAATTTTTAGCAGAGCAACCTAAAAGCATTCTAACACATTGTTTTTAAGTACTTCTCTCTTGCCTCTTATTATCCCAAGGGATAAAATAGATATTTATTAACTCTTATACCTATTGGAAACTATTTTCTGACAGAATGCAAATAAGCTAACTTTGCTTGAGAACTATGTTCCTGTGAAGAAATCCAGTGCTACATTACATTTAATGTCCACTTTTTTTTATAAGTTTAGTCATCGTTTTGTTTTATTAAGGATCTGTTCAAAGAAGAAAAAGTTTTCCAATATTAAGGTTGCAAAAATAGAATATATGCTTATGTAATTTGAAAATAGAAACCCATTTCTCAGAAATGACAAAAATAATTAAGTTATAAAAATAGGCTAGCACCCACAGATTGAGGCAAAGCTTGCTATACCACACTTTCTATTAAAGAACAGTATCTGCCAGAGTTCAGCAGTTCACTCAGGTATTTCTATCATGAAAGTCACTAGAAGTCTTATTTTTTTCTTATGAAATATTTCTTTGATATTAACTGACATAACCAAAATATTAGGACTTGTATCAAATTGATATATACATAAAATCTGGCATTGAAATATTTTCACCCAAATATCTGGACCCAATATCATACACAGTGATACAGACTTTGCATACTAATTTGCCCCTGTGGAGAGTTATAGCCAACTGTGAAGTTAGAGGGAGCACAGGCCACATAAGAATACTCTAACGTCTGACTCCAACTGCAACTTCAGGATGTTTTCCAAATCACCCTCAGGTTTCATAATTTGCTTGAAGGACTCACAGAACTCACTAAAAGCTGTCAGAGTGATGGTTTTTAAACATAATTTATTATAGGGAAATGGTACAGATTAAAATCCATCAAAGGAAGAAGCTCATAGGGCAGAGTCTAAGGAAGTACAACACATAGAGCCTCTGTTCTCTCCTCATGGAGTTAGGACCGCCTACTTTCTTGGTGTTGAGGTGAGACAATATACTCAGAGTACTGCCATACAGGAAAGCGTGCTCAGGCCTCAATGTCCAGAAATGTTTGGGGGGGCTCCATTATGGAGGCATGACTGATTGTCCCCGTCTGATCTTAGGAGGTCTAGCTACATGATGCAAAGCCCTGGACCTAAATCATATTGTGTTTCTGGCATGGTCAGCCCCTTCCCTAAATACTGTTGCCAATCCTCACCCTAAATCACATTGTTAGTCTATCCAGCATAACCCCTGACCCCCAGGAAATCAAAGATTCTCCAATTAGGCATCACATTCCCAGGGTCTAGTGATTGCTTCCATTAGTGGAGGGCAAAGGCCAGATCTCATTTTGGGGAAGAATAAATTCTTTACTAGAAAGACCCCAAAGATCAATGTGAGGCAACAGTGGAAGTACCTTGACTTCTAGCCAAAAAGGTTTACAAAGTCTTAGAATGCATTCATTGAAACAATGTTCACTCTATTCTGATTGATAAGACCCTATCTGGAGTTAAAATTGCCACACATTGGGAAAAGAAAAACACATGAGTGGAGAAGAGTCTGAAATATATGTCATTTAATTATTCATTTATTTTACATTGACTCCAAAAATGTTTTGGGGGGGCAGTTACTATTTGTCAAGCTCACTGCATACTGTGATTGATATTGGACATAGAGAAATTGTCTTAGAATACCATGAGCAGTACTGCAATGGCAAAGCACAAGGTACCCATCCACGATGAGTGATCTGCTCTGCCTGGAAGGTTTGACTTCACAGAAGAGAAAACCTTTCAGCTGCCTTTGAGCTCGTCTTGAGAAATGTCTGGCAGTCTTCTGGGTCAATGCCATGTGGGTTGGTATGCGGGGCATTCGAGGCAGAGGAACTGCATAGGGAAAGAAGAATGAAGCAGCACAACACATCTGCAGTAAAGTTTTACAACAAAACAGTTTAGAGAGATAAAGAAAAATTTCAGAGGTGAAAAAATGTAGTTTTCAAATAACAGAAGGCAATAATGTAGACAAGGCAGTCTGTCCTGTGTTGTTTCAGAGTTGTTTGTACTTAAACTCTATGTGTCAACACGGTATTTTTCTAAAACCAAGCTTTGGTGCTACAAATTTGAGGGATTAAAAACTCAGAAGAGTAGTAAACAAGCCAGCCATAGTAATAACCCAATCACTGGTGCACAATGTAGCAATATTTCACTCTGCCTAGGAAAGCTTTCACCCGTTGTGTTACTCATTGAGCACAACCTTTATAATGTATGGCTATTGGGCTGTAACTGTTTTCTGTCCTAACTGTGCTCCCTTATACACTCACCAAACATGTCCCAGGAAATGTTGACCTTTATTTAGTGCAGACTTGACATTACATTACATTTCTTGTTTCTTCCCTGGGCAAACTCTATCCCACTGAATATCAAGGCACATAACTCACTCAGTCCAATGTTTCAACAGAAAAAGATCACCAGAGAAGTGTATACACAGTATATTAAACACACTCAACTTAGAACATAATGAAAAATGTATCTTTATTCTGGTCTCAGAGTCTCTTTGTGAGGTTTATTCGGTGGATAAACCTGCCCCTCCATGAAAAGATGGCAGGCCCCATGCTTTTCATTTTATTTGTAGATTATTATACATTCTTACAGTCAATTTAAGAACCAATATAGTCACCATTTGTTAAAAATATTTTTTTTCCAATACAAGACTATATCAAAAAAGCATAGCTAGATATAACATAAAATACTTCCTTTCTCCCCAGCTTAGTTGTATGTGTGAAAGGAAGCCTAAGCTTTCCCCTCTTCATTTTGTTCCCATCTATTTAGGTCTCCCAGGATTGGGGTTGGGGCAGTGGAGGGCATGATATAAGACAGTTACTTGAACTAGTTTCCTATAATTTGGTTTTATCTCTGTATTACTTGTCTATTTTTTATGTAACCAGTTTCTCCTGACTTTAGCACATTAAAACACTGAACATTAATTATCTCATAGTTTCAGCAAACTGGGCTTGGCTTCACTTGGTTCTCTATCTCGGAATCTCTCACAAGTCTGCAATCAATATATTGGCTGGACTACTGTCATCTCAGGGCCTTACATGGGTAATATTCATTTCCATGGTCACTCACATAACTGTTGGCAAGACTCAAATACTTGCTGGCTGAAACAGAAAAATCAGTTCCTTGCCACATTGTCCCCTCCTCAGAGCATCTCACAAAGTGGCCTCTGGTTTCTCTTACAGCAAGCAAATGAGAGAGGGGAGCCCAAAACATAAGCCATGATTTCGTGGTCTAATCTTGGGAGCAACATCCCAACACTTGGCAGTATTCTAGTCATTAGAAATGAGCTATTAGGTTCAGCATATTCTCAAGGGGAGGGGATGACATAAGAGCTTGGATACTAGGAGATGAGGATAATCGGGGACCACTCAGAGGTTACCTACTACAACTTCTTTTGGCCTGGAAGCTTTAAACAATAATTCTTTGCCTGCTTGGGCACCTGTGTGAATCTTTGGGAGATTCTTGTCACTGGAGACCTCTCTCTTGTAGTTATCTTGACCAAGAAATGCATCTCTGTTTCAGGTGGCCATGTAGATTCCTCCCTTAGTCATTCAGTCCAGATGTCCGTAATATCCTTCTTAAGATCTAAAACACCTTCTCTCCTCCTGGTAATATATATATATATATATATATATATATATATATATATATATATACATATACATACATATATATATATGTATATGTATATATATATATATATATATATACACACACACACACACACACTTGTGTGTGTGTGTGTATGTGTATATCAGATACACACACAAAAAATCTTCCATCTCCCTTATTGCTACAAATGTTAGGAGTGCAGATTGATTCTAGCACAGCAACTTTCTACCATTATGTTGCACGTTTACATACAAAGCTGTATAATTTAGTGTGGGTATCTACTGCTCTACTGTCCTATCACCCACTTATGCACGCTCTACTCTTATATCTGTTAGAAAAACAAACAACAAACCCTTGTTAAAAAACAAATAAAAAATATGTGTGTGTGTGTGTGTGTGTGTGTGTGTGTGTGTGTGTGTGTGTTTTAGTATAGAAACAAATATCCAGGAAAATCCAGTTACATACTGATATTAATGGAAATCAGAATCATTTTAAACATAGTCATTGTTTTCAGGGAATAAAATATTTTCTTTGTTATTTTCTTAATAGGCATAAAGAGATAAGGAAATTAGCCAGTAAAGCCAATAAATTAGCCAAAATATATAGCAAACATGGCTTTTCAATGTCCTTAGCTATTAACAAAATTAAATACAGTTTACTCTCTTTTGTTTCTTATTGATGATACTTCTTTTATAATTCTCTATGGTCTCAAACTATTGAGGAGTTTCTGTAGGCTCCGATTATTGTGTGGTCATATTGCAATTTATCACTTTCATAGTATGGGCCTGAGATTACAGTAAATAATAGTGGAAAACTGAAAAAGGTCATATCTCTCATTCTGTATAAGGAAATAAGCAATTTCTCCTTTGTTTTATGTAAGCACTTGATAACATGCGATAAAATGTACCAATTTAATTAACTAAAGGTAGTAATGAGTAAAGAATTCACAGTAGGAAAAATACACAGCACTGTGTCCACAGATCGTTGGTCCTAAGCTATGTAGCTCTTCCAGTTATTAAGTAACTCTCGAGCATTTCTTAATTTTTCAGCATAGTTGATAAAGAGAATAGATATTCCAATCAAATTATGTTCTTATTTTGACTTAAATATCAGCACTTATTTGAGAATGTACAAAACACCAAATTTCTCTGTGACTTAATTTCCCTATTTATATAAGGGGAAGGTAGAATTTGATGACCTCTTAAGTCTCTACTATAACTAGAATTCCATATTGTATTAAAAGTGTTGGAATAGTCACTTCTTGGGAAAGGAGAAAGAACAAAACAAGTGTACTCATGAACTCTACATAAAGGTTAGTCAGGAATTAAAGAAAAGATCACTCACAATGAAAGCAGTAACTAATAATCATAAGGGGCTTTGATGGTACAGTGTAAAATTTGAAAGGTTAATAATGAGCAAGATAGTGACAGAAATTCGGGGACATGAATTTGGCCTTGAAGTTTGGTGAGGTTCTAATAGAAGTGCATTTTAAAGATAGTGTTATTTTCCTATTCTTCTCATTTACATCATATCAACATAAAGGGTGCACAATTATTATTATCAGCTGGAACAGTTAGACCGAAACTCGATAGAATGTATATAGTTTTACTTCTGTCCTTGTTAACTGTGATAACTTAAGCCTTTTCTGTATTTTTCACTTGATGGATGAGCCAATTTGTGTATTTTAACAACAAAAATTCAGAGTACTGTTATACTGAAAATGAGCACTTTTGAAATATTGCATGTATAAAATTTTTGATCCTTAAGTTCAATAGTTTATTTCTTTTTAGAATTTATTTTTAATATTTCTTTTTAACTTGTATTATGTTATGAAATTTTCAGTAATTTTTGAGGGTAATGTAGCTATAAGTGGCTGTATGTATGGTGTAATTGTGTGCCCTATTCTGACATTATATTTTTTTGGTTATGTTTATTAGGGTTTCCAGCAGGGGTTAGATACATTGTAAGAGATTATATGAAAAATCTGAAAATACGACATAAGGGTAAAAATCTAAAAATAGAGATTTCAAAATTCAGAACAAGAATCAGGCTTCGCAAAATAGAACTTAACATTTTGAAATAATAAATCAGTTTCAGTTTTGAATAAATGAGATAGTGTTAGTGAAGGAATTTAAGTATTTGACGTTACCTTGATGAATTCAAGGTAGTTTAAATTAACAATCTGATTTTGTCAGCATTTTGAAAGTATGTCATTCAGTGGGAGACTCAAGTTAACTAAGTTCTCAGAGAACTATGTATAAATCAAAGTGTAGAAATGCTGTTTTGGATAACTTGTCAGACACTGCTTAGGTATTTTCTCATAATTCTCCCTTAATCACATTTTTCAGAATGACAAACCTCACACTTTTGGCTGAGGGATTCTTTCTTTGCAAATGTTAATACCATTAATTAACTTAATGTCAAGTATCATTGGTTTAGGAGCTTTTCTATCTCTGAAATTGACATTGCAGATTTATGACTTAAACCATTGATTTCTAGTTTAACTTAAGTAAGGGAAACTTTATCTTTAATTCTTAGAAAGAACCTCCCACATGCCAGTCACTATGTACAAACTATAAAATCGAATTCATGTTTTAAATTACAACAACATGAATGGCATAAGACTACCTTATCATATTTTTTCATTAAAAAACTGCAATTGTTTTCAAAACTCATGGAAAAGATCATATTTCACATAATCAATAATGATATATTTGAGTTGGTATTTCTATTATCAAATATTCTAGTGTGTTAAGAATTGTGCTCAGTCTTAACTACTGTATGGAATTGTGGAATGGAGCATCTTTAGAGAAACTCTACCTTTATATATTCTTCATAATTTAAAATTATTGATTTGTCTAACTCTACTACATGTCTAAGATTATTTTCATATTCAAAATATAATTAATGTTAAAGTGAAAAAAATTGTTTACCAAATATGATAATTCTTATGATTTCAATTTGAAACCTAAAAAGAGAGATTTTAGAAATCCCTGAAGAAAAATATATCCAATAAAGAAAGAAACGTTTAATTAGGTGCTAGGGACAATAATATGTTCAAGAAATTCATGTAAGAACATGCATTGACAAGTATAAATAAGATATAAATGATAATTGAAAGGAATCTATTCAGAGAAAAAATAAATGCTATATGGAATTATTTGTATTTATAACTCTTTCAACTGAATATTTTTTTATACCTTAATCCCGTTTGGACATATAAGATGACTTTACAAAATTTTACTATATAGAAATATATTTCATCAGTTTATTAGGGAAAACATGCCTGTTTAACAAATTCTTTGTGATGGCTCATATAATTTTCTCCTGAGGAAAAAATACGTATACATAAAGTACAATAAATCACATCCTTAGCAATTGTTTTTAGTGCTTCAAAGTTCTTTTGTGAAGAAACCATTGATTTCTTTTTTTTTTTCCCCATAAAAGAGATTATGTTATAACTGCTCTTCACATTTATCCCAAAACTACACTACACATTAGGCCAAGTAGCTATTTTTGGAGAAAGAACCAAGTAAACAACAGAGGCCATTCTTACTAATCATTGCAGTGATACAGGTATGGGATGACGGCGGTTGTCTTTAGCTGACAATTAGAGAAGAAAGAACATACTTTAGAGGAGTGCGAAAAGAAACAATGATTCTGAATGTGTGATTGCAAGAGATAATAATATGCACCCATACCAACCAACAATTCCTTTTTTTCTTTGCTAAGCAAGGTGTCAAAGTCTGTTAACGAACAAGGTTAGCTGCAGTAATAGATTTAGGTATAATGACTAATGTTCTCTTACATACGTTTATTGAAAATGAGTTAAGGATTTGAGTGTCTTTGGGTGATGTCCAAGATCATTTAAATATCAAATTGAAGTTTGTGCAGCCCAGAATTAAGTGATTTTAAAAGTGCAGTATTTACTTATTGAACTTCTGACATGTATGAGGTGCAGTTAATATATAGATTAGAAGAGATGATCTGTGCCCTCAATAAGCTTATAGTTCCTAAGAGAGACAGACACACAGAGGGTGCAGTACATCAAACCAAAGCATTACACAGAAGGTGAAAGATAGTGAAGAGCTGGGAACACATAAGCCATCCTGAGAGGGTACGGCAGGCTTCAGACAATGCTTGAGCCCTCACTAAAAAAAGAAATGTAAACTTACCTCTCAAATAAGGGTGGAGGAGCATTGATTCAGGAAAAGTAACAGCAGGTTCACAGAAGACATAAGAGGCTCACATAAAAGAGTATGCTGTATTTATTTTCTGGGAGATGAAGTTTAAAATGAGGAGTGATGTGAGAAATGACCAGACAGTTGGAATCTGTTCCTCATAGTTGTTTGAGTGAAAGAAAAGACTACTGTCACTATCTTGGGTAACTTACAGTTTATAAGAAAACTTCACATGTAAAAAGTGATTGAATGAGAGGTATAGTGTTCTTAATTTACAGAATTAGTTAGATAACTTCAGGAAACCAGTAGGTTTAAGAAACCCATCTTAAACCTCAGTCCTCAAAATTTGCCTCTTAAAATGAGCCTCTAGTATTGACATGGAAAAAGCTTTGTCAAGTTCAGATAAAATGTCTGAACTTTACCACTTTATCTATTATGAGGCATTGCATGATTTTCAAGAATAGAAAATTAGAAATAAATGTTGGCATACCTTTGGATAATATCAAGCAATTTGTATATTACATTTGAAGGGGATGGGCTATAGATGAGGTAAAACCTTTTTAGTGAAGTTTTTTCTTTTGTTTTCTTTGTTTTGTTTTGTTTTTAACCAAAATCGCTTAGCTAAAAGTCACTGCTGTCCGTTAGGTTTGGAAAAGAGACCTTTCAGAACCTCTTTCAACTAAAGGAAAGAAGAAATATTTTTAAAAGCATGTAGATAGGTATAAATAGGTAGAATAAGTAGAATAAGAAAGAAATGTTCAAGTCAATGTATAGTGAATTTAAAGTGATATTTGGTTTTGCATCATCTATATTAATGTTGAAAAATCAAAGAGAAAATTGGAAGTTTTGTTGCTGTTGCTTAAGCATCTTTAATTGTCATGGTTAATTAACTATGTCATTGTCACAGTAGTTCAAAAGTTCTACTTATTAACTTCACTTTGCACTTAGAATCTTCTACTCTGCACTATATACCGTTTTCGGTCTTTCTCATTTCTCACCCCAGCCTTATAGATCAAGAGACCATCTACAAATGGTATCTGCCTGCCATTTTTTTTTCCCATTTATAACTTGTAAAGAATTGTTTCTTGTCTACAGCTTACTTTCTGAGAGTAACTTGGGCATTTTTACAAGATACATTAGTGATCACTTAAATGCATTCAAGCCATAATCATGTAGATGACAATCTTATGGAGTGAAAGAGCTTATGTCAACCTTGTGTGTGCTCCGGGGTGCTTCTGACCACCACAAGGCATCATAAGTGTCATGGAAAGTTAGAATATGCAGCACATACCCTAGAGACTTACATTAGCAGCTTCCTCGGTCTCAATTAGGTTATGTCTTTAGGACACTCATAAAATAATTTTAATTAAAGAAATGCTGAGGGAGATTGAGAGAAAATCGCTAATAATTTAAGCAAATGCACTGTCTTATTTTATAGTTATTAAGGGACTGTATTTGTTGTTTCTAGTTTTCTGGGTTAGATTTTTCTGTAGGCCATGTAGTTGGTGGTGTAGTGATGTTTAACTGTTCAGAAGGCACTATAATGCTCATCAGGCTAAAGAGAATCTGACAGATTGTAGAGTTTGACTGTGTCTAATTCTTCTGCATGTTTGCAGATATCTGTCATAACTCTAAGGCCTCACACTAAGCCCCACAAAAATACCTAAAACTAATGAGGTGACTCTAATTCTCCAGAATTGTGTCTAGCTGGCCTTTGTCCTTACCTTTGTCTCCACCATTTTCCTCCTAGTGTCTCTAGCTTTGGCACCCCTGTTACATCTGCTCCTATGGTGCCTGTCTCATTTCCTCCAAGTTCATGAATTAGCACCTCCATTATATCACAATGTTTCAAAACGTCTACCTGTTAACTTCACTTTGTTCTTAAAATCTTCTACTTGGTACTATTCACTGTCCTGGGTCTTTCTCATTTTTCACTCTAGGCTTACAGATCAGGAGACCATTCTACAACTGGTGGCTGCCTATCAATTTACTATCTGAAACCATATTCTCTTACACTTTGATTTTTTTTTTTCACTTTCAATATGTATATGCATTTATATAGACTTTCTGAAGAAATGAAGACCATTGAAATGAACTCCAAGCCATGGGTAGTTATTTCCTAAGCCGAGAAGTTATCAGCACTGTATAATGTCCCAATGTTTTAGAATTTTTTGGTATGATACCAATATAATAAAATAATTTTTTGAACAGAGCATGCTTAATTTTCCAATATCTTAGAAAAATATGTTTTAATTAATAAAAATCACAGTCAAAGATACAAACACATGCAGAATGCTTGGAAATCTTATAGGCTGTAAGGTAGGCAGTAGAAAAGGCACTGCATGTTTGTTGGGTATTTGAATCCATGTAATAAACAATCATTGTCATAAACTTTATATAAGTAAATAACATTTTCCGATACCTGTCAAATGCTGTTCTAACATTTGCAGTTTCATAAATGTTTTTCTTTCTTTCCCTCATGATATTACATCTTCTCCACATTTAAGCCGTGACAAATGAAGACCAATAACAATCTCTGTCAGTCATTCTTCAGTTATCTAGCCTTTGTAATAAAAATGCCAAGATTCCCTACTGAATTTCTTTTAAAGTTCAGATTTTCTTTTACCTAAAGGGTGATATAAAGTGAGAGAAATAGTGAAAGATTCCAAGATAAAAAATGAGCACTGAGGGAATTTCAACAGATGAGACTCTCATAACCATCTTAGGATTTAGAAAGTTTACCAAAAATGATTTAAATATTTATAAAAACAATTTCGTAAATTGTGTTTAAGTTCTTTTTTAGTATCTGAAAGAGTATCCTGAGGAATTACCCTATATTAGTATCTTAATCGGAGTAGCTTTTAAGAAGAACAATCCACTGATTTTTCCTTACTCTCGCAATGAGGAAACGCCTCATCTCCCAAGTTCATCCCTTGTTGACAAGGGATATTTCTTCCTCAGATTTATTTAGAATACACTATGCAAGCATTTTCCCATTAAATTAAATCATTTTGCTTTACCTATTATCTTTAAGTCTTGTAATGGAATCTATTAAAAAATTAATTGCCCAAGTATAAAATAAATACCCAAGAGTCGATACTGACATAAGTAAATGTTTGAATAAATTAATAAATTAGAGAGAAAAGACAAATTTCCCAAGAAGAATCCCAAATAATTTTGTAGCTACTCCACCTTCAAGCAGAGGGAGCATAACTCCCTACCCCTTAAGTGTATTCTTCAATAGTGCCTGCCTTCCAAAATCCAAAGTATGGAAAAGAATAACTTTACAGTAGAGAAACTTAACAAACACTGTCCCTGCCAGGTGATGAAGGCAGACATCAACAATCATAAATCACGTGAATAGTATGTACACTTGATAGGATGTGATGGAAATGGCACTTCACCTCTGTGGTCTTCCTTCCAATAACCAATAACCAGTAAATCTTATCATGAGAAAAACAACAGAGAAATTCCAGTAGTGAGGTAGCCTACAAAATACATGACCATTTTTTAAACTGGAAATCAAAGCTTCCAAATATGCTGATGATACCTAGGCTAATAGGTTAAAGACTGTGGGCTTTCAATACAGGGTCTTTGCTCAATATGCTAGGTGCCCCACTCAGGATGATGATGTCCCTGTTGGTCACGAGTGCACCTCTCAGCTGGCTAGATGTTCATGTCAAGATTCAGCATCTGAGTTCCAGCCCATCTTTATTCTAAATGTTTGACTCATGCAGGAGGCACTTATGATTTCACAAGCAGGAGAGACATTTCTATTATATCCCCTCTGTGTCTAACACTTCTCTGCTTTCTAACGTACCTATGTCTTAAACTTCTTTATTTTCCCTCTCTGTGGGACATCCTGAACTAATTCCTTCTGTGGCAAGCCATGGGCTCCTGGAAATCATGGTTAATTGACATAATGCTTAAAAATGAAAGGTTACCCCTTTCAGAAAGGCCTCCCTCTCCAGTTAAAAAAAAAAAAAAAAAAAAAAAAAAGTTATGTGAAAACTTCTAGAAAATTTTCTTGGTCATTTGTTATAAACCTTTCCAACTGAAAGAGACACAGGAGAGATGAGTTACAATATACAGCAAGACAAGCAGGGAAGAAGAAAATAAATACCTAATTTTTTCTTGAAGGAGACTTAGGCTGCACTTTGGTTATGGAGAAAGATAGTCATGGGTCTGAGGTCTAGGTAGCCCTGATATTTCTTTTTTTGTATCATAGTTTTACCTGAACAGAATTAAGAAGAAATAGGAAAAAAGTTTTGATGCACTAGCATCTGGTATGATGGGGAAAACCCAACATTATTGAGAGAAATGTTATAGTTGGCCCATGAGTTTATTAAAAGGCCTTGATCTACTTAGAGGCTGCAGGCTTCCGAGGAAACTCTAGCATTCTAAAGCAGAACACAACACCTGGGTGAAGATCTCTGTGTTACAAGTTAAACAGCAGCATCTCCAGTAACAGTAGTTTATTAAAACACTAAATGATCGGATTCAAGGCTCTACAAAGAAATTGTGGAGTGAGTTCCTTTTCAATTCTGCATTAAATTAGCATAGTATATAAAATTATTCTGTTTTAAAAACAGTTATATATTTTATAAATTGAAAACTTAAAATATATAGAGGCTTTCAGAGTAAGGCATGAATAATGTGGTTTTGCCACCTAACAATATTCTCTTTCAGTTATTTAATAAATAAAAATATCTCATAAAAGTAATTAAACATCAGATTATCAAAGATGTATACATGTAGTGTACGCTTATAGTTCATTCCAAAATAATAGAAAATCACAATTTTTATATATTTTATTTTGATTCCCTGACTTCCTTGCCCTTTCATCAATTGCAATTCAAAATATTATTTCATTGATTTGTACTTTATCAGCATAAAATTAACAAATGAGAATCTTAAATTGTTCTCTTAAAAAAATCAATCATTAATATAGCATTTTTGAATACGATATTTGTCCCAAGACAAAAGTCCCCTGCAGGATAAAATAATTAACTATGTATTTATTACTGTTACACAGAAAAGAAAATATTTATCTTTTTAGAATTATATCAAAGTAACTCTGGGAAATAAAAAAATATTTATGACTTTTAAATGGTAAAATTAAAAATATTTTCATCCAGTATTTCTTTGCTCATTAATATAAAGATTTGTGGTTCTCTTAACGCTTTTACATTTTCTTAACTCATAGGACATACACATGCCCCAAGGTAGGATTTCAAAATTGTACAGTCTTACCCAATAAAGTTCCACGTTTTCATAGAGTTCTTGCCTTTCTGTTTATACTCTGGTAATGACTAATAATTACTGTACTATCTCTTCCTATATTACAATTGACAGAATACATACTTGTGAAACACATTAAAAAGCCAAGGGTAAGTGATGTTTAATATCAAAGATCCATCCTTTTTTAACAGTGCATTGCATGGTTTCAACAAATTATACTGGACTGAATATTTTGTTCTTTTATCTTAATCTGGTCCTGGAACAGAAATATGCATTCATTATTTTCTGAAAGCAGAGGAACCATTAGTAGAAAACAAAATTTGTCTATATGGTCTTTATAAATAATGTGTACAGCCTTACAAATTACAGAAGATCAAGATGGTAGTGGCATCTTCATTGAATAGTGTTGCAGTAGCCAGTGAACCATTAAATAAATGTTTCTGAAATGCTGGTATCTCCTCTTATTCTTTTATTTTTAATTAAAGCTGCAGAGAAACATTGATTGAAACGTCTTTTATCCTCTTACTTCTTCAAAAAAAAATTTTTTTTACCTCAGTCTTTTATACTCCTCCTTAATCATGAATGCAAATAAAATTCAAAGTGTAATCAGCAGCTGCTGAAAGAGCACTGAGCAAACTGGGTTGCCATGGGAACCATGAAGTCAGTCCTTGACCAGACAAAGAATAATACCTGATGTGTGTGCATGGTGTGCGTGTGTGTGTGTGTGTGTGTGTGCTCGCGCAAGCGTGAGCGTTCAGATGCTTAACAACAATTTACAAGAAAAACAACTGAAACTATGTCAAGGTTTTTCCCCCAACTAAATTGTTCATTTTTAGATATTTAGGTTAAAGGTGAATGAACAAATTCAACTATTGCATTAAATTAGTAAAAGGTTGCTTCTCATTTGAGACTGGATTGTCCTGTACTGGATGAAGCTACAGGTATGAAAAATATTAGACCAGAATTGAACACCATAAATATTGAATGTCTTCTTTTGCAAACAAATAAACAATTAATGTAATTATTTGGCCTATTATTTCTGTCATTACCCTTGGCTTCACCTCTCCAACAGGCGTTGCAGCATTTTAATTTTATTTTCTCTTGGGAAAGAATTGTTTCCTGCTCAAGGCTGCCAGGGGAAAGTATTGTTAAGCTCTTTAAATGTTGAATATAAAGGTCATACCACTGAGGGATTTTCAGCTGTGAGTAAACACATTCAGAGGAAATAGTGCCCCCATCACTCTTAAGCAACAAATGTAGTTTTAAACTGACTGCCACAATGTTTGAGTATCTTAATTTGGCATTAGTAATGGCCATTGCTGGCAATAATATGATTAGAATCTAACTGTTAGAAGGACCTTATTAAAACTTATTAATAAGTCTGTGTGAAAAATAAAGACAGTTGAATTCTGTGGCTTTAGATGTGTTCTACATTGTCAATACCTTAGTGGGGGAAATATTCTTGACTAGTAAGAAATGAAAGCAGTTGTCTTTGCTGGTGGAGAACCTGAATTTGAGTTTGGGACATATGGACAGAGCATATGCCACTCACCAAAGGCATTGGAGTGGGTGTTTCATCTTTCCTCTCAATCCCATTTGCCAAGAGGGAAAGATGCTACCAGTCATTTTGTACATATTACCTACTGCCTGAAAAGCATCAGGTACTCTCTTCATCAATGCTGCAAGACAGGTCTTTGTGATTTTCTCAGCTTTACAGTAGAGAAAACATAAGCAAAGAAGTTTAGTGACTTGTCTAAGATGGCTGAACAAGTTATTGACAGGGGAGAAATTAGAATTTACTTCTGAATTGAGTCAATTTCAAAGAAGGTTTCACTTTTTTCCTGACTTGATGAATTTCAACTTCAGTGTAGACAATAGCAAGAAGAATACTAATTGATGTAAGTGGAATATAGAAATAGAATATAGAAATACCTGGTTGTAGTCTAAAATGCTTCATTAAAACTGTGCATTCTTCTTCAACTAACAAAGACAGAGAATGTGGTTAGCAAATTATTGACCCTTTGTTCTGAGCTTTCTTTTACTTATCCGCCCAGTTTTCCTTATCCTGTCATTTTGCAGTGTGCTTTTTTGTTGCATTCAATCACTCCCTGATCTGTTTCAAGCAATCATTGCAAACTCATTTTGTTCTAATTGGTTCAACCTGGTAATGGTAATAAAGATGGTAAATAATTGTTCTTACCTAGAAAATAAACATTTCACTTTATCAGAGTTTTTAAACAGATATGCTTATTTTTGATGTCTTCTTTGCTGGATAGTTTAATTTATTTGGAATGGTACCATTACAGTAAAATATTTTAAATAGTTTAAAAATTACTGTAATGATGGAACTTAAATCATTGATCAGGATTCTCATCTGAGTACACTCCTCTCTTCATCACTGCATCTGCTTCATGGAGAGTGTAACTGTTGATAGCACACTTACTCATTAATTGATATATATTTCAATATAGAATAGCATTTATTTTAATGTTCAAGTTAATGTAAATCTGAGCTTGATCTTCTAGATTATAAAAAGTCAGCTGTTCTCCTGGGTTTCTCCTTATCAGGTTCTCCCAGGACTGTTTCTTCATTCCAAAGGGATTAGTCTCAGTCTCTATCTGGGAATGTCCCATCAGTCAGCCTAAGTATTCCATTTTCTCCACAGTTGCTACCGTTAATCAGCACTGCATAGGATCACTCACCAAAAAAAGGGCTGTTTTGGAAGTGTGGAAAGAATGCCCATTAACCTTTACTATTCCTACTTCTTTATAGCAGTAGTTCACATAGGTTCAGAAGGAAGTAGCATCAGCTACAATTGGTAAAAGGAATGAGCCCACATTTTCTATAGGTAAGAGCACTGGCTCCTCCAACTGTACTATCATGAAAGGTGAATTCCATATAATAGATGTGTTGGATTGTATCTAATTGTTATGACTGTCCAACAGGCCCTCAAGGCTAATTTTAACCCATTTTTTTAAAACATTTTTTTTCTCTTTTATATTTTACAGAATGTATTTTTGTACATGACCTCAAATATTTACATTTAGGAGGCAGATTGTAAACTCAAGCATTTCTTTAAAATTCCCTAAATAAAATTCTAACTGAAACAGAAAAGCATATATGGATACTAATTACAAAAAGGAAAGAAAGAATTAAAAATAATTAAATTATAACATTTACAAAATTAAGATTGGTCATTTTGTAGCAATGGGATTATAGGCAATTTTCTTTCCAAAATGTTCTGTAATATTACTAAATTATTGTATGTTGTTTAAAGAAAATAATAGTAAAGCAATAAATGAGTTTAAGGGATTATTTTGTCCAATCTTTCTCTGGTAGGTAGAACAATAAACGTTATATGTAGAAAGTAGCTGTGTATTTCTGTATCTTTTCAGTCCAGCCTGGCTTCTATTTTTTTATTTGTTGAGAAATTTGTAGAGCATATATTTTCCTATCCAAGGCCAAAAACAACAAAGTTCCAGCTACTTCTTAGAGTTGAACAAGAAGTGGCACTCTGTGTTCTAATTTTAACATACACCATATTGGTTTTATTTTCTTTGCTTTCTTTCTGCTTTTGTTGAGTTTTTTTCAATATTAGCAGATCTAATTTATCATTAAGAGAATGTTTTAGAAAAAAGAAAATGCATTTTATATATGGAAATATAATTTATCACATTGATTAAAATCTAGAAATCTAATGAATTAAATTGCTTTAAAAAATTAAAGGAAAATAAAAAGTTTAAAATCCGGGATTATAGTAAGAAGAAAAGTAAACTTGTTTTTTATATTGCAACCAGATATCAGGTGTTTTTTTTTGTTTGTTTTTTGTTCGTTTGTTTTTTTAAATAAAAGGATATCACATTTTCTCCTTCATTCTCTATAGTTATTAATTTCAACTTTATTGAGAATAATTAACATATAAAATTGTAAGATATTTAAATATGCATTGTAGTGATTTGATATATGTGTACGTTGTGAAAGTATTCTCTCATCTATTTAGTTAACATATCATTACTCCAACATATTTACTTTTTTTGATGACATGTTTAAGTTCTACTCTCTTAGCAAATTTTCAATATACCATACAGTGTTATCAACTATAGTTTTATATTAGAGCCTCACACATTATTCATCTTATATCTGAAGGTTTGGACAGTTGTGCCACCTTCTCTCTATTTTCATCCACCCCCAACCCTGGCAACCAGTTTTCTACTCTCTGTTTCTATAAACCTTTCTTTTTTTTTCTTTTTTTTAGATTCCACATATAAGTAATACCAATATTTCAGTATTTGCCTTTCTCTGTATGACTGACTTATTCCACTTAGCATAATGCCTTCATGGTTCATCCATGTTGTCACTAATAGCAGTATTCCCATCTTCCTCCTGAGGAATAATATTCTATTGTATGTGCACGTACCACATCTTCAGTGTGTAGTCATCTGTTGAAGGACTCATAGCTTGTTGCCATATCTTGGCTATTGTGAATATGCTGCAATGGACATCAGGGTGTACATAGTGCTTCAATATTCTGTTTTCATTTATTTGGATATATATACAGAAGTAGAGTTTCTGGGTCATATGGGAGTTGTATTTGTAATTTTCTATAGTGAATGCACCAATTTACATTCCTGCCAACAGTGCACAGAGGTTCCCTTTTCTCCACATTCTCACCAACACTTATCTCTTGTGTTTTCAATGATAGCCATTCTAACTGGTGTGAAGTGATATATTACTGTGATATTAATTTGCATTTCCCTGATGATTAATGATATTTAGCACTTTCTTTATGTAGCTATTGGCCATTTATGTGTCTTCTTTGGAAACATGTCTATTCAGATCTTCTGCCCATTTTTTAAATCAGATGGGTGTAACTACTACTCTGAGCCCTGTGGGGATAGCCACAGTGAGTCTTCACGAGAGGGTTAAGAACTGTTTCTTTGTTTGCTATATTCTGTGGATCTTGGTATAGTCTTAGGTCCTTCCCTCGCCCAGTGGCTTTCAGAGTTAGGTGTTTTGGGGGCTTCTCCCTCAGGCAGAAATCTTAAAGGTCGGGGTACTAGATGTTGGGTCCAAACCTTTCTGTCCTCCAGAAGAAGTTGAGAATTGTGAGTTCCCTCCCAATTGTATGTCTGTGCCACGGGTGGTGTTTATGGCAGGAGTGTGTAAAAACCTTCTCTACCCATTTTGATGTGGGCATTTTCTCATTCGCCCATTGAATAGGAGTTACTCAATATCTTTCAGAAGGAATTGCTCCATATGCAGCTGTAGATTTGGTGTGTTTGTGGGAGGAGGTGAGTTCAGGGACCTCCTATGTTTCCATCTGGGAACAGAACGCCTGCTGTGTCTTTCATTGTTACCCAATATTCAAATAATGATTTTTACTAATAGTGAGTTATCATCCATGTAGCTGAAATAGTTTAATATGACATTCTTACAGTTTTGATATATTAATGAGTTTGATATATACTTTAATCCTTTATTTACATTTAAGACAACTTTATTATTAACTTGTTTTCTCTATTTTTGTCATTTCTGTGAGGTACAATGAGAGTTTTGTGAATGATAGTCAAAAGCATTCCTTGGAATCATAATACCTTTATCACACAAGGTTCTACTTCCTGTCTTTATAGTTCAGCAGTGCTGAGATTATTAGTGTTGATAAAATAATGCTGGTTTTTCCACACTGTGATTTTCTATTCATAGGTCCTTAACTTACCCACAGAAGGGTAACGAAAACAGATAATAAATTTGATATCTTTCCCAATTTAAAACCTACTATTTCTAATACATTTTTTGCACAGAGAAAAAGATAAGACCCATTTTGAACAGAGAAAAATTCAAAAACCATTAAAACCACTGAATGATTCACTCTAAATTTCAAATAATTTTATTAGATGAATTATTTTGTGTGTGTGTGTGTGTGTGTGTGTGTGTGTGTGTGTGTGATATTTGTTTTAGGGAGTGAACAAACAGCAAACAAAGACATCCTTTGGGATAATGAGGTTTTTAAGACTTTTACATTTTATTTATTAAAGAAGACAAAGTTATATGTGTTCACTGAAATTTCTTGCACTGTGTAGCAATAGGCTGCCCTTGTAACTCATTTGCAGTATGAACTCCTTTCAGGTAGAATTTTGGAAGATACCCCTACATGCTCCCCTCATCTACAATATTCATCTTCTGAGTTTACACTCTTAATTTACAACATGCTGCTTTTTTTTAATCCGTTCTACTATAATGATGCCATCATCTCCTGAACTCATTAGGTCCCACATAGGTTTATATATGTTGCTGTGACATCTTTATATTTTAGAGCAGTTGGAAACCTGCAGGGGTGTAGAATTGTTACAGATGGACCGTTATGCAAAACTGAGTACATCAAACCTACCCAAACTGAAAAAGGAAAGTATTCTAGAATGTAAAAGATGCATATGTTCCAGCCATAGATGTTGGTTTGTGGAGGTCAGAACTGCACATGGATTGTTTCTTTTAGCAGCTTAGAGGAAACTGACCATAGGATTTATTTATGACTTTATGAGGTCTGAAAGAACCATGCTGATAATTTACTTCATTATAAACCATCTGGTCTCAAAGGAAATAACAAAGAGATCAGAATCAGCCAGTGTTTAATTGAAATAGGAATATCAGTGAAGGAAAATAGATTATTATAATGGTGGGTGAACTGAAAAAAAAATTATATGAAAGAGTAGCCTTTCCAAAGATTCTACTAAACTGGAATCAATATCTTCGAATTGGAATAATCTCAACTTTCAAAGTAAACAATGAGCAAAGCAACCTAGATTTCACCACTCTCAATTTCCAAATACCCTGATTGGAAAGGATATATATATATATATATATGATTAAATCATATATATATATATATATATGATTAATCATATATATATATATATATGATTAAAAAGGGGTGATTCATTTTCAGAAATTCTAACATATAGAATGAACTGAATTGGGAACTGAGAAGAGCCAATTTTCACCCATGACCAGTACACAGTTTACAATGGACATGAAGACTCAAGTATATACACAGCTCAAAAGTAATCTAAATTAGGGGGAAATGCAGGGAGATAAAGAAGATTGGGTTTCTTGTCTCCATATTAGTAGTTTTCAACCTGTAGTTTGATACTAAGCTCATCAGAGTAAACCAGGAATAACACATTATTTTTATTATCATTGACTACATTTATTTTAACAAACTTAGTACAGCGAGCAAAGAACATAGAATAGGTGTGCTCAGGAGCTTAAAGGGAAGATATTTTCAATCTTACAAAAATGTTTGCTTATGATGAGTACATATTTGTTATTGACCTTCAGCCATTGGGTAAATTCCTTTTACACAGTCAAATAAGGATATAGTCAAGGGAGCAAAGAATGTATTACCATCAAATTTCCTATCTGTTGCCTAGCTACTAAATCTTGCTGTGCTTGCCATAGTTTATATTCCAGTATTCTAAAGTGTAATAATTAGAAGCATAACATTTCTTTTTTTTTTTAATTTTGTCAGCTAAAAATTGTATCTGCCACCAAGATTGATAATTGTCATAGAAAGTTGTTCTGGGTTTCACATATTAGACATAATTTGATAAATCCTACAAAATCTTAGGAAACATTTTTCAGTTTTATGAAATATTTGTAGGAAGATTAAGAATGTAAATAAAACAAGAAGAAATTAAAGGAAGTGCAGTTTCACATACATAATTCAAGAGATTTTAGGAATACAACAAACAGAAAAGTGAGTGGATCTGACGTGTGTGTGTGTGTGTGTGTGTGTGTGTGTGTGTGTCTGTGTGTGTTTCTGAGAGACAGAGAGAGAGGGTGGCGAGGAAGATAAATTTCTTAGCACATTTGGTCAGTACAAATTATTGTTACCTAATGTGTGACTAGGATTATTTATGATTCATAGGTACACATTTCAGTATTTCTTTTTTAGATAGTAAAGCTTTTGACAACAAGAAACAGTATACTTGATCTATAAAGCCATAGAAGGTAAGAATGTGTATCATTTAGATCAAAAAGTCTCAAGACACATAATCCCAGAATTTACTGAATGTTCTTGTTCTTCCTAATGGTCACAGTGCAGCTGCTGCAACATCACACCTCACATCCTCACGTAGCCACGTTTCCATGCAGGAAGAGTGAGGGTGGCCTGAGGAACAAAGAGAGAGAGAAACAAAAGCATCTTTATGCATGCCTTCTTTATTTTATCAGGTCCACTAACCTTCCAGAAGGCTTCTTTTAGGATCATTGAGTAGAATTGTGTCAGTGAACACCCCTATCTTGAAAGTAGTGGAAGAAGATTATCTTTTTTTTAGCCTCAAATGTGGAAAATAAGGAAGAAGACTAGTAGGGAAGGCATCATGGTATCCAGTGAACAAGATCTGCCACAAATCTTATCTGCATTTAATATTATATTTCTTATCTGCATATAATACTTTCTTTTTCACCTATGCAGAGAACTCAGGAAGGATTGCTGGGCAATCACATTAAGGCTTTACTTTTTGTCAGATAGATACATTCAGAGTTGAGTTTTATTGAATTTACCTTCTCTATTTTTAGAAAAATAAAATTGCACCGAAAATGGATGTATGTAACCATTCAGATTTGGTTATTTTTTTCTTTCTCTTTAATTTTGCATGTTCTGCTTTCATTTTTATTCTTTATAGTATTTTGTACCAAAAGAAAGAAGATTGTTAGTGTGTTTTAGTGAAGCTAGTGCATTGAATTGTCAGATGACGTGCCCTCAAGGTTCACTTGAAATCCTATGTGAAATTTTAAATTTAATAATATGAATAACTGGAGTAATAAGCTAACAACAACAAAAGATACATTTCAGTTGATCTCTTCTCAAGCACTCTTAGCACAAGGTACATTAATAAAATACATTTTCATGATCAAAAACCATTTTAAAGCATTTGCTGACCAGTGT